>NC_090647.1:231945946-232038446 GCF_040937935.1 Hyperolius riggenbachi
CCCTTTATGCCCCTGTAAGACAGGCTAGCATTTAGAACCGCTGGTGTATAGCAAGCCTATAGCTTTAAATATTACACAGCCACATCAACCCCACATGTAGACAGCCCGGTAGCAGTATTTGGCAAATTGCGCGCGCAAAAGTCTGCGATTGCGCGAATCGCGGCACTTTGCGCGCGCAAAAGTACGCGAACGGCACTTCACGTGCTAACTGTTTAGCACACCCGTGCTAAACAGTTAGCACGGCTTTGTGAATCAAGCCCTTTATCTTTAAACTGGAGTTGGTAAAACTGAGAAATAATGTGTTTTTTCTATTTTTGTTTCCTTGTTTTCCCATTAAAATTCATAGAAAACAAAATTGTTTAAGGGAAAAAAAATGGCATACAATGAAAGCCTAGTTTGTCTTGAAAAAAACAATATATATTTCATTTCTGTGTCATAATTAGGGATAAAGTTATTTCTGATAAAATAAGGACATAGCTAAACTGTCAAAACTGCTCTAGTCTATAAGTGGGAAAAAAGGTCTGGATGCGAAGTGGTTAATGTTGGGATGGCTCTTACCACTAGGTACTGGTGACAAATCTGTACTCTCAAGACACCCTACACCTCTCTCAGCTGTGTGTGTGTGTGTGTGTGTGTGTGTGTGTGTGTATGTGTGTGTGTGCGGCAAGTGATGGTTACAGCTGACTGAAATACTTGTAGTTCTGCAATGATACAGAGCTCAGCAGCTTAGAGTGTAGCTGCTGAAGCATGTTTGTTATATTTTGAACTCAGTCGTGCCTCCTTCCATGCAGCAATAAAGATGTCACAGGTGTGCAGGTGCTGGATTTCATCAAGTGTTTGCTTTTTAAATTGCTTTATTGTACAGAAATTGTAGCACTCCAGTAGGTGTACACTGGAAAAGCGTGGGGTGGTAATTTGGGCACCGGATGAAGCTGCTTGTAGAATATTGGTAAAATTGCCAGTATTCTACTACTGGGCAATGGGCACTAGCTAATACTGTCTGATAGTAGAATATAGGTGATTTTGCCAATATTTTACTATGACTTTATCTAACCCTCTTCTCATACTAGCCCACCCTCTATCTACTACTAACACTAACCTACCTCCCCGCTGATATCTGTGCCACATTCTCCACTACTGTCCCTTCTTCACATCTATGCCACCTTCTATCACTATTAGTTACCGTGAATTTTTATTCTTCAGCTATGCCTCCGCCATGCAAATAATACACGGGGCCCTCATATTACCAACTGGCTGTTGATGCCGAAATTACCCGCTTCACTCCAGGAGAAATCATTCTGACTTCTGAAATCTTTCACATTGACTGTCTCTTGTGTAAGCAGCCTCCTACACTGGAAAGTACTTTCTGAGCCATAAGATGGCACTGTTCAGGTTTTAGGTTAACAAGGATCTTGATATATAAGATTCCACTCAGCATCCTGACTGATATTAGAAACTAGAGGTTAACTTGTTTTTGCCACTCATCCAAAAACTGCTTTATCTGTATTTTTTTTTTACTTCCGCATTCCCAAGTCTTGTACTATGCAGCCAATACTATCCTCCCCCTCACTGTTAATCCAGAGTCTACACTTCCTGGTGGTTTCTTTAACCAGTGGAATCAGTGTTTTATAGCATGGATGTTGTGTCTACATTGGATGTTTAGCCATTTGGCTTGTTGTATTTGGAGCTCAAGTTTACTAAAAATTATGTCTGATGGTGCTTTCAGATGGAAAGGAACTGTGCATTTGCAGACTATATATTACAGCTGTGACACTGAAGTTCACATACAAACATTGTCTGTGGCAATTAAAATTCAGCATTTGACAATCCTGACAGGCATCTAACGCAATATACTTGAGTCCTATATGAACATAACTCGTTTCAACTGAAATCAATCTGCAACAATCCACATAGGCATACTGCAACACACTTTATATAAATATATAAGCAGCTAATGAGTTTTCATTCATGAGATCATGCTATGGTATTGATTAGTGATATATAGTTTAATTGGGTCTTTTTGAGAATTCTCTTTATTCATTTTTTGTGTGTAGTTTCATCATTTATGATCATATTGGTTGATTCTTTTTATCTTATCAACCTCTGTGAGTATTATGTGTCCATAAATGGCAAATCACCAGTACTACTACTTCTATCCAAGGCAATATGCCAGTATTACTAGACTAAGACCATCTCACACCGTTTGATGGACTAATCTGCCAGTATTAGCACAATCAGATTAATTGGTTTAACCTGAGGACCAATTCCGAGCCCCGGCAGGAGGCTCAAAGATGCTTTGGTGGGCTCCATGAATACTATATTCACAGAGTCGACAGAAGAAGGAGCGGAGGAGCGGCGTGACGGCGAGACGGAACCAACGGAGGCATTTTTTTTTTTGGTATTTTTTTAAATTTCAAACAGGTAAGGAGTCAGAACTGACTCCTTTACCTATTTAAATCCCTGGCATCTGGTGTCTCCTTAGTAAAGGAGGCTCCTAGATTCAAAAAGTAGTCGGTGCAGTAGGACATTGGCGATGGGACTTTTCACCTGCTCAGAGCAGGTGAAAAGTTTACACCTATGTTTGGCGGAAAGCATTGCTTCCCGGGGGCAAAAAATGCAATTAGGGGGCAAGGAATTCGCTGGGCGATTATATTGCCCAAGCGAGTTATTTACCTCCCCAGGGGGTGTTAAATGCAATTGCATTGGGTGACGTTCCCGACGCCTAATTTTAGAACTCGCCAGCACTTATCGCTGTCTAGTTTGGTTATTCCATAGGGCCCCAGATCTCTACTAGTGATGCTCGTAATGACCGATTTCATATTATGGGTGATGTCGAGTTCCACAATTCCGATTCAACCGTAATCATAATTTCTAATGGAAGTGGCTGTTCCGATTCCAGTCTGTTAACGAGTCGAAATTATCTGAATTACTGTATGTGTAATTACGGTCAAAATTACGATTTGTATTAAACTTGTATTGTGTACACTCATAACATGCATATATATATATATATATATATATATATATATACATATATATATATATATATATATATATATATATATATATATATATATATATATATATATATATATATATATATATATAACACATACATAAAAATGTATAGATGTATGTACATAAATATGTGTGTGTGTGTGTGTGTGTGTGTATGAGTTGAGTAAACGTGTGTGTATATATACATATCTGTATCTATATATGTGTATTATGTATTTAGATAGCTAGCTAGATATACACGTTCACTCAACTCTTTTGTATTAGTGGGTGGCACTGACAGCCGAGTTCGCTGTGCAACCTGGCGGTGGGAACACAATCGGAATGAAAGCAGGCAATAATATGTGATGCACATCAGCAATTCAAATAATCAGTAGCAGTAGTTGTTGTAGGCAGGCAGAGGAGGCCAGGGTCCCAGGTGTTATTGGGACTACGCATCAGCAATTCAAATAATCAGTAGTACCAGTTGTTGTAGGCAGGCAGAGGAGGCCATGGTCCCAGGTGTTATTGGGACTACACATCAGCAATTCAAATAATCAGTAGTACTAGCAGCAGCAGCAGTAGTTGTTGTAGACTGAGGCCATGGTTCCAGGTGTTATTGGTCCACAAGTTAAGTTCCACCGGAACCTGAAACCACGACTCATAATTGAAATTTCGAGTACCTTCAGGTCCCGGCTTCGAATACATAATAATTCCTTTTTTATAATTCCTTTTTTTGTATAGCGCTTTTCTCCTGTCGGACTAAAAACGCTTGTGAGGCCGCCACTAGAGCGCACTCAGTAGGCAGTAGCAGTGTTAGGGAGTCTCGCCCAAAGAACTCCTTACTGAATAGGTGCTGGCTTACTGTACAGGCAGAGCCGAGATTCGAACCCTGGTCTCCTGTGTCAGAGGCGGAGCCCTTAACCATTACACTATCCAGCCACCACATGTGTAATTACCATCCGTTATCTTGGGAGATTACGCCGCCAATTTCGGCTGGAAATTTTGACCTCGCAACGAGCATCTTTAATCAGGGGCGTAGCAATAGGGGGTGCAGCGGTAGCGACCGCATCGGGGCCCTTGGGCCAGAGGGGCCCCGAAGGGCCCTCCCTCAACTACAGTATTAGTTCTCTATTGGTCCTGTGCTCATAATAATCACTTCTATATATACATTGAGTAGTGGTAAACATTAACAAGCTCTTCCCCATCCCCTTCTTGCACCTCTGACACTGTAGTTGTAATTGGCAGGTTTTGGTGCGCCGTATCAATTGTTATGTATAGAGTGCCTGGGGGGCCCCATTGTAAAACTCGCATCGGGGCCCACAGCTCCTTAGCTACGCCACTGTCTTTAATCTCTACAATAGCTACACAATCCAGAGCTTGATAGCACAGTGTTTAAGCACAACATTTAACAATATTCTGCTGCTTACTGCACATTTAACCTGTACCCTTTCCAAGTTTCTCCCAGGAGAAAATGTATGAAGCATTTTATGTCCACAACAAAGACTCATTTTCATTTTACCTTATGGTTTAAATTGTCTGGTATATATATATATATATATATATATATATATATATATATATATATATATATATATATATATATATATTTATTTATTTAGTGATTTCACTATAAAACCTTCTGCGGAGTTAAAATTAGTAAGTTGAAATGTGATTGAGTTCTCTGAGCATCAGGCCATTGATGTGATTTTATGCTGTCAATGCAGAGTGATTACTCTTTTCATTCGCCTGGAAAGATAGCACCAAGCCCTAAAATCATCTAAGCTGATTCCCACTTACTGCTTTCCACGTACTTATTCAAGGCACGTTCACAGTTTCTGGCTAAACTAATAAACTCATTTACAGCGCACAATGATTTTCTTAAACTAATTTTACTTTTTATCGCCACAAGCTGACATCTGGAAAGCTGGGGCTTGTGAAGGCTGCCTAAAGTGCGGCTGCAGCCCTGACTTTATTGTAAATAGAAATATTTTAAATTAGCGTAGCTTCATAACCACATGCAATGCGAATGTGGTCTGCTTAAAGAAATCACATTAAGGGCCCTTTTCCACTTGCAATCGCTAGCGTTCACGCTGAACGCTAGCGATTGCTGAATCGCAATTACCGGCGATTCCCCGATGTTCGCCGCCGCGATTTTGCTATGCTATGCACTGCATAGCAAAATCGCGGCAAATATCGCTCCGCCGCGCGTTCGCGTTCCTGACAAAAACGAATCGCGGTAGTGGAAATGACCTACCGCGATTCCTATGTTAAAAAGCAAACCGTAGCGATTGTAAAATCGCTAGCGGTTTGCGTTTTTGCGATTCAGCCAGCGCAAACGCGCTGGTGGAAAAGGGCCCTCACTGGTCACTATCATTAACTATCCAATCGCACAACAAAACAATTCCTTATACTGATAGCATCTATGCAAAATAGAACTATTTGTTTATACTGTCAGTGTGCTACTGCTCAAGTGTGCTCAAAATTCCTTAAAATAGGGCTTTGATCATTAATGCAGTTTTACATTTCTTACATTATTGATTTAGGCTATGTCATCGTTCACAGTGGCTGTTGCATTGCCTTCCCTGTAATTGCAGAAATGCAAGGCTACACAACAGGAAAGAGGAGCTGCACATTACCCATCAGATACAGTAAAGCATATAGTCAATGAAAAGTATGCTTCACCCCTACTGTTAATGCACACATCCTCAGTATCGCACTGCAAGCAGTGGGTTAAGATGCCTTATTCCATTATATACTGTAGCAACACACCTGCCACACTGTGAATGTCGCTATAAGTGTTGCACTGCTTTGCGGAAAAACGTGTTAAATAGCGGCCCTTATTCCTCACTGCAGCGCACCTCTGTGAATGTAGCCTTAAAGGGTACATGAGCTAAACAAATGCTTATTTTCTTACCTCCAGCCCCCTGCACCTCCAGTGCCTTCTACTGCAGGTTCGAGAACCAGCCAGAATCAGTTGGGCCCCAAATACCCTGCGCCCCCCCCCCCCCCCCCCTCTGCAGATGCTGAGCCGGAATCGAGCCCACCTCTACCGAGGGCAAGCGAGGCTGAGGTCAGACGCCTTCTGGCCTCACTCAACCCTAGAAAAGCCGCCGGCCCGGATAGAGTGTCACCAGCATGCCTAAAATCCTGTTCGCAGCAGTTAGCCCCCGTCCTCTCCTCCATCTATGCAAAGTCCCTACAGGAGGGCAAAGTCCCCAAATGCTTCAAGAGGTCCACAATCATCCCCGTTCCCAAAAAGCAGGGCATGTCCGATCTAAATAACTACAGGCCTGTGGCCCTCACCTCGGTCATCATGAAGACCTTAGAAAAAGCAGTCCTGTCCGAACTCAAGAACTCCACGCTCCCCCGACTAGACCCGTTTCAGTTCGCGTACAGAGCAAACAGGTCTACTGATGATGCCATCAACATCTGCCTAGAGCTCATCAGTGACCACCTGGATAAACCTGACTCATACGCCAGAATCCTCCTACTCGACTTCAGCTCAGCATTTAATACAATCTGCCCTCGCATCCATTGGTGCAAGGAAAACAGGCTGGTCCTCAACACAGCCAAAACCGTTGAATTGGTTATTGACTTCAGGAAGCAGGCCCCCACCCCACCTCCAATCTTCATTGAAGGCACTGAGGTGGAAAGGGTATCTAGTGTCCGCCTCCTCGGTACCCAGATCTCCAGGGACCTGAGCTGGAAGACCCACACGAGCACCACACAGAGAAAGGCCCAGCAGAGACTCTTCTTTCTTCGCCAACTGAGGAAGTTCGGGATGGCACAGGAGCTCATGTCAAACTTCTACTCTGCCACTATAGAATCCGTCATCTGCACCTCTATCCTGGTGTGGTATGCCGGATCCTCAAACAGGGACAAATACAAGCTTCAGAGAGTCATCAGGTCAGCGGAGAGAATCATTGGGAAACCACTCCCCTCGCTTGACCTCCTCTACAACTCCAGACTGCGTTCCAGAGCACAAAGGATCGCTAATGACCGCTCACACCCGGGCAACCGATACTTTAAAGTGCTCCCATCCGGAAGAAGGCTACAGACCATTTCCACCAAGACAACCAGACATATGAACTCCTTCTTCCCTGCTGCCGTTAAACTCTTGAACTCTATTCACTGGCTCCCTCCCTCAGGCCGGCAGGCAGATCATATGGTCCACTGATATGAGTGATAGGCCATCCACTGTCTGTGGGTTTTTGTTTTTTGTTTTTCATGCCACCCCTGTCTTATTAGTGCCTAATTCTGTAATGCCACACTTTTTAGCGTACATCTACTACTGTTCTCGTTGTAAGTTGTCATGGTTGTTTTAATGTCTTTGTTGTTACCTTTTTGTGCCGCTGAGTTCTCTGTTTTTGTGCCGAATTTAATTCCGGGCATGACCCAGTCATGCTTGGCGAAATAAACTTGATTCTGATTCTGATTCTGATTCTGAAGCCTCTGTGTCCCTCGCCACAGCTCTGCCATCTGCCACTTTTCTGGGGCCCTCTCCTTAGTAGGTCAGCGGCCACTGTGCATGCACAAGAACGTGTGTCCCTCACATGCAGTTGTGCTTTTGCATTCTGCTCAGCCAGGTCGGCAACCAATATGGAGGGGACCCCAGAAGAGTGGCAGACAGCTGAACTGTGGCAAGGGACACATAGGCTTCTAGAGGTTGGAGGAAACCCCAGGTAAGTAAATCAGCAGAGTTTTTGGCTCATGTATCCTTTAAAAGTGAAAATGAACTCTTGCACAGCACACAACGAAAAGTCTTTGTTTCACATATAGTTTCTGAACAAATCTACAACTCTGTAGTTTTGTATTTGTTTATACAGATCATCAGAGTGTCTAATTCGTTCTTATCAGCAGCTGTGTACCACCACAGCGCTCTCATACAGTAAAAATTAAGGCTAAACCCCTTCAGTGCTCCATGTCATAACATTATCTGTCCTAATAATGGAGGATGGAAGCAGTTTCGGCATTAAATACTCACCTGCATTGCGTCCTCCCTCCAGGCAGGTGATGGCTCCACCTCCCTCACAGAATGAGCCTCTGGCTACCTTCATCCATAAAGCAGTGACCTGCTCTTAACTTGGCAGTTTTTGCCTAATAGGTGGCTGCCAATCTAGGGGTGGGCCACGGCAACACAGTCTTCACGAACATGGCTGCTACTGTGGAGGGGGGGGGGGGGGGTAGCATCACCTGAGACCCAAAGATGTCAGGAAAGGTACGTATTTGACCCCACTACCCCTCCTCATCCACCCTCAATAAGATAGAGCCTGTCACTGAAACCAGGATCATTAAGATAAAAATGTGTATCCTGAATAATTTATTAAGAACTGTTATACGTCATTATGGTTCCTCTTTAAAATGTCCAATCAAGTTCAAGACAATTTTAATCAGAAATTTCAAAAACTCCAATGGTAAATATAAAGCTTCGTATTTTCATGGCTGCAGGTCAAGGATATAAATGCATATTTAGAGCTACTAAGATTCATGAATACATCCTGTTACCCTGAGTATTCTTTCTGATATCGATGGTGGACACTGGAAAACGTACTGAGTGTGAGCTCTCATTTCCCAAGTGTGAGAACAGTTCACCCAAGCTTGTGATCAAATGCCATTGTTAACCTTCATTGCCCAGCAATCATTAAGCTTGCAGAATAAATAGGCTGTTTTTCTAGAACGTAGTAGCTGTTAGCCCATAACTAGCTATTCCTTCTGACCTCCATTCATGCCTGGAGCCTGCAGAATATTCCATGTTGCCTGGAAGGCCATTTCTTATTCCAGGTCATAACTTGACACAATAGTAAAGAAAGAAAAATGATGGCCTTGTGAACAGCCTTTATAGGTAGCCATGACATAAACTGTATGAGCATATTCAGCGACCACAACCCATAGAGAACATTACAGAAATAGCACAAAACAGTTACTTACATACTCCACTGCTCTGTTCCAGTCAGCGCTCTTTACTGTCCCATAATCCAACTGTTTTCTGTTATGAAAACGCAATGATGCAAATTGGAACCATAATTAACTATTAGGAGAATGTTAACTATGGAGGTGCCAAACACTGAGCGGTTTTTTAAATTCAGTAGCACGGCTTTAGGTAGTAGACAAAGCTTCAAATAAATAACACTTCAAGTCTTCTGTTGTTGATGAATGAATGCCAGAGAAGAAAACAATAATAGGCAGAAATCTGCATTGTTCCTTTTCTGTTGTTCACAGAGTAAAGTGAAAACTAATTATAAAAAAGCTAAAATTATCTACCCTTTGTTCAGTACAATCAGTGGAGACTTCTTTCAGAATGAAAAGATAATTATGGCTAGCATTCTTGCCTTGCAGCACTAGAGTTCACTGCCAGGAATGCATGGAGTTTGTATATTTTAGATTAGTCCCCTCTAGGCATTCTGATTTCCTTCCACAACTCAAAAATAGATGCTTGATTTTCCTCTCTAAACTACCCGTCATTTTATAGGGATGATCGGAAATGTCGATTTCCGATTCTGCAGAAATTCCGATTTCCGCCAATGTCGATTACCAATTTAGCGGGTTTCCGAGCGGTTCCCGATTTATTTTCGAGCTCTGATTGGTCCATTGTTTCCGAGTTCTGTGATTGGATTACAATTACCGAGTTGTGGTAATCAAGTATTTGTACAGAAATCCGATTTCCGATCGGATTCCGATTTCCGAGTAGTGTGGTGTTTTTTTGTCATTTTTTTTTTCATTCGGCCAAACTTTTCTGAGTTGTTTCTGCATTTTCTGATTGGTCCAGTGCTTCCGAGTTCTGTGACTGGGCTGAAATTATCGAATTGCAGTAATGCAGTATTTCTACAGAAATCCGATTTTTGAGTTCCGTTTTCCGAGTTCCGATCGGAAATTCGGAAATTTCAATTCCGTGAAAGCCGAATGAGCATCCCTACCTGTAGAGTGTGATAGTAACTAATCTATGACCATGGTAGGGGCATTACATTGTGAGCCTTTCTGAGCGACTCTCAGAAATGAATTGTTCAATGAACTTTGTAAAATGGTGTGGAAAACTGCAGCATTACACAAATCATTAATCATTATTATTGCCTGCGCCCTCTGTTTAAATGTAAAGTGATCTATCATAAACATATCTGGCATGCCAATCTTTAGTGGTTCCCAACACCTGAGCACCACATGATTGCATTGCTCTCAACACTCCTCCCCCTGCGGGAATACGCTCAGTCTCAAGCCACTCATACCCCCGCATAGCAATAGACATTTCACTAGCCATGAGGCTGATGAAGCATCTGTACAGCATCGCCAATGCTGTCTGCCAGCAGGGATTAGTACACAATCCCTCGAGCAATAGAGATCCCCCTGAAGGTCCCCCTATGTGTACAGGGCTTTTGCAAGTTTGCTTGCCTGAATAAATGTTATTAACTGTCAAATCATAAAGAAGATAGTCATAGTTGTTACACTCTGCTCCATAATACATTAATCTCAGATAGAAAATGTATTTATGCAACAATGTTAGAGAAGGATATAAAGATGTAATGTCCACTCAGGGGTGGCAACATCGTTATACAATCCTAAATAAAAACTCCATGTTTAGCACCAGCCCTGCCTGACCCTGTATCCAGTACAACTGAGGTAGGGAAGTACCAGTCCCATCAATCCAATTGACACACCTGGCTGAGAACTAGTACTGCTTATCCAGAAACCTGAGGAAAAAAAGAGAAGCTGACGCTGTCTACAGTAATACACTTTTATATCACCAGTGGATAAGCAACTACATATTTCCCTCCACACTTTACTTGACTGAGGTGTCTGCTTTGTCAGCTGTCCATTAGGAATAATTCCAAGGCAATGCATCTACTGAAAAGTGAGACCTAAGTCCCAACTAGCAGTGCTGGTGCTTAAACTGAAGCAGGTAATTTGGACATAAAATGGGCGTTGCATACATTGCAATGTTAATTGTGGCTATTTTGGTATTCATTGGGTAATTTGGGCACTGGTGGCGCAAAATAAATATCATAATTAGGTGACACAGATATCATCAAAGGGTGAGTTTTGCGGTGAAGGTGATGCTGATATTGGCAGACATTGTGGCGGTATGGGTCAATTAAGCATCAATAGAGGGAGGGTGCAAGGGAGAATAGGTTTAGTGGTATTAGAATATCAGCAAAAATAAGCAATATCGTATTACGCATTGTCCTATAGTAGAATATCAGTAATTTTACAGATATTCTACTAGCAGCTTTACTGCATTGCCCTTTTTAGATAAAGCAGGGTATATGCCCCTGTGTCCCATTTGTCACAGCAAAATCTGCCTGGGGTACACTTTAATGTAAACCTCTGCTGTGACACCCCCCCCCCCCCATTTCCTTCCCCGCCAGGTCAGCTGCCACAGCAAAACTGGTGGGGGTGGTCACAGAGCTTTGGTACACTTTGGAAAAAAGGCAAAGGTGATTTTGCTGAGTAGGGGGCGGGTTTTAAAAGAGTAATGATTTACGGGCATGCAGGTGAGTTACTGTCACTGGCAACCACTGATTCTAGTAGAGCTTTAAAATAGCTTTACATTTAGGTTTTTAAACGTTATTACCATAGAAATTTTATTTTTAAGGCACCTGAACTACTTTCTATCCTTCTTTAAAGCAGTTTTTTTCAATTTGCATGTGAGGGTTAGTATTTATCAGTATTTATTGCTCTCTGTACCTTTTATATTTTCTTGTGCATCCTGTGTTGTTACCAGAAAGATCAAGCAAATCCTCTGTGACACAAACTATTTTTAAAAAAGGGGTTTTTTTTGACAGAGTATTACAGACACAGTGTACATTTTGTTTAAGCTCAACATAATGCATTTACAGAAATAGCTAAAATTGTAACTCACTTGGTTGTTGTATGTTTCAGATACCGGGTGGTTGTGCCATATCCACCTCAGAGTGAAGCAGAGATTGAGCTGAAAGAAGGAGACATTGTCTTTGTTCACAAGAAGCGAGAAGATGGTTGGTATAAAGGCACATTGCAGAGGAATGGAAGGACAGGGCTTTTCCCTGGAAGCTTTGTAGAAAGTTTCTAAAGATTACATTTTTTATTTTTCATTTTATACTGAAGAACATCCAGTATTGTACCGATTGATTATTTAATTATGTGGCAAATAAATTGTGGATAAGGATGTCCATGGCACAATGTAAAAAGCACAAGACATCAAAACATCAGGATGCTCAATCATTATTAGTGGCCATTTTGACTTCCAAAGATACCCTTGGACCTTCAGCCTAAGATAAGAGTTGAGTTTGATGTCCTACCTTGAGAAACAGTCAACCTGAACATTTATTGACATGTCGGAATAGTGCCTTCCTCCTGGAACCACAATTTAAGAAAATGCACATTTGAATCATGTTTGTTCATTGTGATGTATAGATTATAATGATATTCCTTTGAAGTTAAGCTTTTCTTATTGTATATGCTAAGTTATTTGTATACACTGCAGTGTTCTTGTTACTTGCCTATGCAAGAGGGAATGAGCAGCATAGACATCACATTCTAGACATCCTGCTGATGTAGTGAATAAGATGATGCGACCAACATCTGGTTTCCTTCACAGATATGCCATGGTAGGAATATATGCACAATGCAGGGCACAGGTTTGACATGTTAATATTTTAACAAACCATTTAATACTGGTCTTTCATTTTATCACTATAGTGATGATTTTGTATGAGATTGTTATAATGTATGTTTACATTTTGCTTTAAAATGTTCCTTTTTGAACATTTATGGCAACTTTGAAATGATTGTGTTACATTTTGAACTTGCCTCTCGGTCAGCAATTGTATTCCTTGGAAATGTTTACATATGTAAAAAAAAAAGGCCATTAAATATACAGAAAAAATATCCAACGTTCATTATGAATAAAAATCAAGCACAATAGTGGGGTTTCAGAAAGCCCGACGTTATTGTGTAACTATTCACATTTTTATCAGTTTTTACAACCAAGCTACAAAAAAAAAGATCCCAAAACTGAAACATTTGTGTTCGTTGTACATTTGTGATCTGAATAAAATCTTCCATATTTCAGATTCATATATTTATCTAAATATAATTTGTTTACAAAGATAGTTATCGGGGATACGTTTTATTATTATATATATGATATTGAAAGTGTACTAGTAAAAAGAACACTGCAAGTCCCTATATGGAAAAATATGTATGTACAGATTGTCCAGTTGTGTGGCAGTTTTTGTCCTTGTCATTTGATAGTATGGATTCTAAAGTGGTGTTACTAAAACTGAATGTCTGACTATCTAAGTATTTATTCACGGTCAATTTCAACTCCATGCTAGCGTACACAAATGACCAGCAAAAATGGAAAGCCCCTAAGGACATGGTAGTGCAATAATTGCTAGAAGCCTGGCAGATGTCAGAGCGTTAATTGGGAGGTATGAGATTAGTTAAGGTTGGCTTCCCATGGACAGATATTGCTTCACAGAAAGTTAGTACTTTGCCTGTGCTCCATTTTGATCTTTTGGGACCCACCTTGACTTTTATGTATAGATGCAGTGCACATGTAGTAAAAGGACTGCTTCTCTATTTATGTTGAGAAGGGTACACCTGCTGAATGATGTAAAATCACTGTGAGCAATAACAGCCACTTCTGACACTCAGAAGTGCTTATGGGGTGAAAGCCCCATAAGGCCTAGCTTTTGCAAGTGATGCAAATATTCGGCCATATATTGAGAGCCTTATGGCCCATACTCACGGGCTACATTTGTGGCCTGTCGCTAGCACACGGGAGCGTGTGCGCGACAGGCCGGCGACAGCTCGTCGCCAAGTCCCTCCGCATACACACGGCAGAGGGACCTGGCAACTGATGCGGCGGAAGCTGTCGCTGTTGTTTCTCCTCCCGCCGGAAGCTGAAGGTATTCCCTGCTGGTTGCTGTCGCTAGTCCGCATACCCACGCGGATTAGCGACAGTTGCGGCAGAGTTGCGGCGGCAACTGTTGCCAGCTGATTGACCGCGCCAATCGCCTGGAGACAGCAGCGACGTGCAACAGTTCGGGGTGCGCGCCCGTGTTACGCCTCACACTCACAGGCGACCTGTCGCCGCAACACACGCGCGCCGCGTGTTGCAGCGACAATTGTAGCCCATGAGTATGGGCCATAAGATAAAGACCTACAAACCTGTCACCGTTGAGTGACGTAACCTCACTATATTTAAGTTCAAAGCAATGCAGATTAGGAGAACCAAGACTAGACTTCAAAGCTCACAGTTCAGTGAGAGTTTTTAAATTTAATAATGCTGGGTGATCATGTTTGCTAATGACTGAGTGCAATCTGGAATCGTAGTGGATTTGCTATCTTGTCAGTAAGGAATACGCCCAATGAATAGATCACTACATGCATTCATGATAACTAGGAGCAGAGCCAGTGCCACTCTCTTTGATTGCCAAAATATATATCCTGGGCAGTGACAGTTCTAGTATTGGCCAAAATTTGTAAGACTGCCTTATTGGCCCTATGACACATAATGAAATATTTACCTCATGTGACTGATGGGGCATAATGACAGAGAAGGCAAGCTTTGCCTTTTACAATGACATCTTAGTAACAGCATGTAAAAATGTGTATGTTATAACTGCTTTGACATGACAGGCTAGGGAATTTCATGTATTGTCCTTGGCCAATGTTAGAACTGTCATTGGATAGGAAAAGCAACTAAATAGCTTGAGGAGGTTACCAAGGAATGGTGGTTGAACCTGCGCTCCAGCAATGTATTTGTTTCCAGTGATTGGATTAGCATTTTAGTGAATGGGTAGGAAAACCAAAGAACTCCTTTACTAGTTCATATTACAGTTTGAAAAGAAAAATGTTATTGTATCATCAAAATTCACTGAAGTTCCAATTTTTAATTATGAAAATGTTAGTAAATCTACTTGGTTTCCGTCAGAGAGAACTATTAATTTTAGTTTAGTATTAATCATCTTAAAGGACACCTGAAGTGAGAGGTATATGGAGGCTGCCATATTTATTTCCTTTTAACAATACTAGTTGCCTGTCAATCCTGCTAATCTCAGTGGCAGCAGTAGTGTCTGAATCACACACCTGAAGCAAACATGGCCGGATTTCTGGAAAGGCACAGGACACAGGACACACAGGACTAGGGCGACAGATTTTGCAACATTGTAAAGTAAAGGGCGGCACACAGCTGAGGAGCTGTGTCCACTCCATTCCTGACCTTACACTGAGGCTGAAGTTACAGTTACCTCACCCTGTTTGGTCCTTAGCAGCCCGCTTTGATCTGCACACTGCAGCATGTGTGCTGTGCTGCGGGCGGCTAGGCGAGTGTGCAGTTCGGAATCAGGCAGAGGCAATTAGCAGCTGCAAAATGCCTGTCAGCTGCTGGGAACGGCCACTCTCTCATACAGCCTAGCTCGCTGTCATGGACACCTGACATGTCCAGCTCTGCCCTCCTGAAAGGTTTCAGCCTATCAAGGGAATGGAGAGGCGGGGAACGCTCTGCAATGCACCTTGGAACTGGTGGGGACTGTAAAAGAAGAAATGTGTGTGCTGCAGCTGCTGCTGATCCAGCATGTGGACTGTGGAGGACAGAGAAGGGACACAAGTTCAGCCTTTGGTAAGGCAACTTGTCCATACCTGTGCTGTTGCTGTATTAAATGTGTGTTGCTTATATCTAAAAACACGCACACTGTGTACACACACACTCTCTCTTTCTCTCTCTCTTTCTCTCTCTCTCTCCCCCTCCACACACACACTCTGCCCGCTCCCCCCACCCCCAGTAAACCTTAAAGTGATTCTAAAGTAAAGAAAAAAAAATGATTTGAATTTAGCTGGGGCTTCTTGCAACCCCCACGGAGTCCTCCTGATTTCCTCCAGCCACACCTGCAAAGCTGGCCAGTCGCCAGCTACTGCACATGCGCGGCCCTGGGCCATGCGCACTCTGATCGCACTCCCACTACCATGAGCGCACTGCACATGCGCAGTAGCAATTTTCGTGTACTGCGCAGGATTAGAAAGCTCCTGGCCACAGGATCGTAATCAGGATGTGCACGGCTTGGGGTCGCACATGCACAGTAGCTGGTGACTGACGAGCTTTGCGCAGGTCGCTACTGCTGGCTGGAGGGAATCAGGACATCGTGGGCTGTCAGGATGACTCCAGGTGGCTGCAAGAAGCCCCAGGTAAGTTCAAATCATTTTTTTTTTACTTTAGAATCAGTTTAAGTGGGTAAAAGTTGAGCGTTACTCACCTGAGGCTTCTTCCGGCTCCCTGTAGTATCTGAGGTTCCTCACTTACCTCCCAGACCCCTCTATTGTGCCGCTGTCACCCTCAATCACGCTTCAGTTGTCAGTAGCGTTCTGCATATGCACAGCTCAGAAAACTTGCCACTGTGCATGCGCAGAACACTCACGGCCAACGTGACATGGACAGCGGATGCGCAGAAGTCTGCAACTTAGCCAGTTGCAGACTTTAGTTGGACCGACAGCAGCACAGTAGAGGGGACCAGAAAGGCACAGATGGACCTCAGATACTACAGAGGGCTGGGTTCCACCCACTTAGCAATTATTTTATAGAAATCCTGTAGCAAATACATTTACAGTATATACAGATACTTACCTCAGTAGTAGGACACCTCTGGATAGTTGAAAGGTTTCCCGTACTTACACCCCACCGTTACTGCGATGAGTCAATTTCTGTTCGAATACGTTTCTTCAGTTGTGAGCGCTGCCATGGACGAGCGTGTCCATACTGGTCACGTGTGAGTAAGGACTGTGTATGCCCAGTACAATGAAGGTGCTTGTGCATCGCTTTTTCCCTAATGGATGAGTGTCTTTGTTCTACAGGGCATGCTTAGATTTTACTCATGCCTGCCTAGTTTGGACATGCTCGTCCATTACAGCGCTCACACTCTTAAAAAACCAAGGCACCCTGTGCTGTAATGATGGGCTGCAAGAAGTCCTGGGAAACCTCTGGGCTATCCAGAGACTTTCCACTAGTAAGGTAAGTATCTTATTTTTATTTGCTTCAGGGTAACCAATTCACAAGGCCCCTGAACCAGCAATAAATGACGGTTGTGGCAATCCTCACTCAAGCACTGTCTTTTCAAGTGAATGGACAGCGCTTTTTCAAATGTTGGTACCGACTTTTACTTCACGCAGAGCCACACTCAATCACATGATTTTGTCGGCCATACACGGGGCAAAACGTGACAAGTTTGCAGAATGACGTAAACCGATGCCAAATGCTTCTCTGAGAATTTTGTGTGTGCCGGGGTGGAGGGGGCGGTTGGTGACACTGGGCCTAGGGCGATGACGAGTACAAATCCGGCCCTGGAAGCAAACATAAGGCTAATCCAGTCAGAAACATCTGATGTACATGCTTGTTCAGGGTCTGTGGCTTAATGTATTGGAAGAAGAGGTTCCACAGGGTAGCCAGGCAATATACATGATTTAACCTTTTCACCTCCCCCAGCACGAGTATCTACGTTCCTGTATTTACACAAATATGATCAAATACAAACACTTGGTTCTGTTTCTGTTTTTAGAACACACTAACTCTGTATCTCCATCTTGTGGCCAAAATCTAAAACCACATCCAGATACCCTATTATACACCTCCCCATAGAAAAATGAAATATATTTTCATTATTTAAAAAAAAAAAACCTTCGAGGTGAATAAAAAAAAATCCGGCAATATGCATTGTTTAAAAGTAAATAAATATGGCAGCCTCTATATCCCTCTCACTGCAGGTGTCTTATAATGTTGGACACCAGTGATCAGTATAACAACATTACCTTTTAGGGAGATTTACACTTTAAACATATTATTTTATCTTAGGCTTATAAAACTATATAATTTACCTTAACTTATTTTAGTTAAAGCTATAGTTAGCACAAAAAAGTAAAGCTAGGTCCACAGTGACACGTTGCTGTGTGCTGCACCGAATGATACAATCACATTGCCATTATATTGTAATGGTTCGTTCACCATTGACGCATTAGAGTGACCAAATGCATGCAGTGCAGTACCACATAACGCACATAGTAATAGTTGCAGTGATACATATACTGTATACTTCACTGTATGTGTCTCATCACATGTATCCCGCTGGATGCAACTGCTCCCCTTCATTGCAACCCTACTTTTACAGGCAACGTGTCATTGTGGGCGTAGCCTAATGGAAAGTTCCTGAGTCAGTGTAAAAAAAGAGCAAAAAGTGCTTGTGGGTAATTCAGCCAAGTACACTAAGCAGACTAGTTCCTCAATTAGTTAGCTAGTAAAAAGGTACCCAATGTAAAACCTACTTCTAGAGTCACAGTAAAGCAGGTAGTTTGTAGTTTTTTTTTCCCCTTAATGTTTTTAATACCCTGGGAGAAGTCTACAGTCTTCATGAGTTAAGCTGTGCTTAAAAACAAGAAGTGAATCGAGAGCCCAATATGGTGCAGTATTGTCAGGTAAAATGAAGAGTTCAATACAATTTTATGTGTATATACTCACAAACACGGGTTACCCATAGGCAACCACTTTAAATGCAGGTGGGGAGCATTAGGACCTGACCCCAAGAAGTCGCTCTCTGTAGATTGTAGATGGGGATGCACCCCTCCACCCAGGGTGGACTAGAAGATCAGCAAATGCTTAGTATACAGAGGCGCCAGAGTAGAGTAAAAAGTTTTAAAAACCGTTTAAAGACAGAGGGGGAGGTTAGGGTGGACTTACCTCCCTCTTACAAAAAAGAAAACTCACTTGGGTCTCGATAAAACAGAATTTATAAATAATTTATTCAACTCCACAAATGCAACGTGTTTCACGAGCGTGACCCCGTTTCCTCAGACAAAAATGGGAGCACAACTCATGGGGTTAGAGGCGCTCAAACCTACTGCTTGACCCACTGAGTTGTGCTCCCATTTTTGTTTTATCGAGACTCAAGTGAGTTTTCTTTTTTGTAAGAGGGAGGTAAGTCAACCCTAACATCCCCCTCCGCTTTTAAACGTTTTTTAAAACATTTTACTCTACTCTGGTGCCTCTGTATATCGAGCTTTTGCTGATGGGTTAAGCTGTATTTTTGTTGCTTGAAGCAACGTTTTGGGTGACATTTTGTTAAAGATCACTGTATACACATGCTTGATTGCCTCTGTGCCAAGTAGAGATAATCAATCAACTGCAAATGTTTCTGATTTTATGCAATTGCCATTTGTATGCAGATTGAAATTAGACCACTCAGATGCAGTTGCTGCCAGTGTGCATTGGCCCAATCTCAAGCTGTGTGAAAACTGCAACAACAAAAAGTAGCTTTTTGTTAATTATCTCTACTGTCAGCCAACATCTAGTCTCCTGTTGACAGATGTTCCTTGAAACATTAGCAGTGAAGCTGGTGGACTGCTCAAGAAGGGGATTAATGTCCGGGACAACTGTACTGACAGTAGGCTATCATCAGGAATAATCATTTGGTGGCAAAATTAAGAACTGCAGTAAAGTACAGCACTACTTTCTAAAAAGCAGAAGGCATTTTCATGTATCTACAGCACACATCCAAAATACTAAATATTAATGCCTCACTTTAGAATTGTTGGAGCCATGCAAATCATTTGTTTACAGTACAAAAACTTTGCTGTGTTTCTCCATAACTTAGCTGGTCATTTTACTTTGCTGCTTCCATGCTATAAATCCATGTACCACCATATGTAGCACCAGTGATAGCTAAACAGGGTCTGCAGCATGGAGTCCCTGGCTCAGTATGTTTAAAGCAAACCAAAATAAGGAAACTTACTTCAGGTTTGACCCATGCCTATGTAGAGGGTAGGCTCTGGATACCATAAAGCCTTCCCGGTCCATCCCGTCATTTCGAGTGCTGTCCTTCATTGAAGTTATGATGAGGTCAGCCATGTCTTTGGTACTGCTTGGGCAGCCTTCAGAAGTACTTGTGACCCTGAGTGCTTCCAAAGATGGGCATATCCATACTGTACATGCGCGACCCCGGACTCACGTGTGCGCAGTATGAATGTGCTCATTTTTAGAAGTACATGGGGATGCAAGTACTTCTGAAGGCTGCCTGAGGAGTGCCAAAGACATATTTGACCTAGCAGTTTGAATAATTTTAATGGGGGACAGCACTGGAACAATGAAATGGAAAGAGGACGTACAGTATCCAGAGCCTTCTCACTATATAGCAAAGTATCTACTTCACTTTAAGTATGTATCTGAACCATGCACCAGCACTACTGTGTGCCTTAGTTAACCACAGCAGTAAAAAGGAATTATTTGCGTGGCTCTGCCCACTGTAATATAGTGAGACATTAACATAAACCGATGAGCAAATATTGCCCTAAAGTTAGATACTTACCTCAGTCCCATGGCCTCCTCGACCCCACTGCTCTTTTTACCAGAACCCTTTTCTTCTTCTCATCCATGCTCCCGTCCATGTTTGAGCATGCCTGTGGTGCACAAGCATCAGTACTGCCCGTGCCAGTGCAGTAGCACAAAGCCATTCATGCACAGAGCTAAAAAGCTGTGTATGAGTCTACCCACATACTTGTACATTAGATCATATTTGACAAGGTCTTGTCAAATATGTCCAGTGGACCCCAGATTGGTGGGGTCAAGGAGTATGGGGAAGTCTCTGCACTATCCAGAGGCCTCTCTGTACTGAGGTAAGTGTCTTATTTTTTTTATTTTTTATTTTGCTTATTTTAATGCTCATAATGTTTTAGACATGTACAAGAAATGAAGATTTGTAAATAGGAAGGCAGTGCTGTACTTGCTACGTTTTCCTGTCATTTTTTATGTGTTGCAACGTGTCACCCAGGGCTGAACCATGTTTTTACAAACTTATATTTTCAATGTGTGCAACTGAGACAGCTGCGTTTGTGTCTTTTGAGTCACATACCTGCAACAAGCATGTAGTTGTATCAGAACATGAACTGCAAACTTGTTCTGAATCAATGATTCTGAAAATATTGATGTTGGAGGATCAGCACTTTTATATAAGGAGAACTTTCTAAAAGGGAGAAAAGAAATGGCATTCTTCATATACCTTTCACGTTATTTAAAGTGACCCTGTAGTAGATTGATGGTAGTAAGGCTGCATACTATGCAACCACACCACCTAAGCACTACTGCAGTTGAGGCTTACTAGAGTACCAGAGGGTGTCCGATTTCAGCTGAACGTCCAGGTTCTGTCCAGCAACACCCTATTCACACCCTGACCACACACCCTCCCAACTCTGGCCATGCCCTCCCACACTGGCCATACCTCTACTGCTTCACAGCCATATAATGTACCAGGCTTTGCGCCAGTGTAGAGACTAAACAGTGATCACATGGGTTAGGGGAGGGAATAGAAGTCAGGTGTCACATTTTCATCAGACTTTTGTGCACCTGCTGAGGTACCTAACTCCACCATAAAAGGGGAGAGCTAAGGTGGTAAGCTGAAACCGAATACAACATTATTATCAATTTAATTTATTTCGATCAACTACAGGATCACTTTAAAACTAGATCTATTTTGTGCTTTATTCAAACTGAGTGTTGAAGAGTTTTTAAGTTTTGCTTACCTAATAAAAGCGTATAATACAAGTTAAAATAGATACAAAAGCTACACGAACCACCAAATCAATTTATGTGACTTCAAGTGAAAGCTGTTTTACAACTATATTAAAGTCAGTTTTATTATTTTGGCACATTAAAGTTAACTTGCACAAAATATGTGGGATTTTAATGCTCTTAAAAGGGAAACTTTTATTTGTTATGGTATATGCTTTTAAGGAAAGGATATTGTTATGTAAAATGAATGTCATAAATAATTAAATCTCTCATTCATAATTGTTCCTATGATTCATTTGATTGGTGTGAGTGGATGGAGCTGACTGGAGCACATTTGTAGCCTGGATTTCCTGTTCTCAGCTAACTAAAAATGTTATCAGTCAAACAAAGGTCTAAGTGGGTATTTTTCACTGACAAAAAGTCTCTTTACCTGACAAATTATGCTACCATAATTCTTCTAAAATGAAGGTGAATAGAGTGCCTGAAGGTGGATGAAATCATGAGTAAAGAGGCCTCTTTGTCAGCCTTTACTACTGCAAGCGCTAATATCATAGGAAGCTAGTGAAAGTGGTTCAAAGAACAGGAGGACAGGTGCTGTCCAAGGTGCTAAACTTGTGTTTCCTGTTTACACAGAAATGGTGCAATGGAAAAAGTGTGTCATTTTTGTAGCATGCCAGAAACTGTTCCTTTAAATCACTCGTCCCTGTGCTTTCACTCTCTCTTTCACCTTTTGTGGTTCACAAATGTTCGCGTCTGCTCTCCTCACCACTTCCAGACTGCAGTCATTTACGTTCTCCTAGACCAGCTTATCTTTTTATTTTCATTTCCTTTCCACTCACATACTTTTTCTTTTTCTTTTATTTTACCATTCCTGGTGACTTCGATATTCCGTTAGATACTAGAAGCCCAATTACAATTAAACTTTTTTTTCCCACCTCCCCCTTTTACTTCTCTTAGTGGTCCACTAACTTAACCCACAGTAAAACTTATGACCTTGTCTTTTCTCAGGTCTGTACCATCTGAAGTTATGAAAAATCTACAGCTCTCCTTAGATCACAACCTAGTCTGTTCCTCCCTATACCAAGCTGCACTCATTTGTGTAAAGATTACTACAGATTTGATTTCTATTACCTCTTTGCTGCTCTGTAAAACCTGAACACTATGTCCTCCTATAATAACCCTTAGACACCATTAACTCACTGCAACAAAAGAGGGGGAGGGGGGGAACCGTGGCACTTCCATTAGGAGAGACAGTCAAATCAGTTCACTTACCACTGCTAGGCGCTGGTGTGCATGAACCATGGATATGTTCACATGCTGTAGTAGAACAGTGTTGTAACTTTGAAAATCAGGAAGAACCAGGCACTGTCCATTAGCATGTTAATTTGCACTCAGATGTGGTAAATGCAGGTACAATATTGGTACTCACGTGCCATGTGCACAATGTGGGTGTGGAATTGGGGAGGAGTGCCAAGGCACAAGCTGACTGTCCTAGTGGCCGTTTCCTGTCCAAAGACACTTACTCCCGTGTAGTATTGACTCCATGGAGCCCCATTTCCAGTAACCAGTTCCTTTAATATACATAGGGGATGGGTTGTGAGCGGAAAACACAACTCTCATAAGCTACCTTGATGACAATAAAGGCACTGATTGGCCAGGAATCTTGGGCCAGTCAAATGCTTATAGCCATCAGGCTTATCTAATATTTGAAACAGATAACAACCGACAGTGTTGCGCCTATGAATAACTCAGGTGCTGGACCTAGAATGGGGTTACCCCAAAACCCCTGGTATATATAGAAAAAAAATGGATACTAAGTCAGCGTTAGGTAAATAGTATAATATCTATTTTAATCTAATTCTGAGTAGAAATAGACAGATAAAACAACCTTAGACAAAGGTATAAAAGTTTCCTCCAACCTCCAAATGGATACAGCAAATGTACATGCACACATGCACACACCAATCACCTCCACTGACCTACTGCAGTAGGAAAAAAATATAATAATAAAAAATAAAAAGTAGTGCACATACAAATTGTATACTAAAAAATGTTAAAATAGGATCATATTTAGCGCTTAATTAGATTACTGACACTATAAATGATTTGTCTTCCGTGGTGGTAGTTGACTTGAAAACCACACAGTGATATCTTCAATATATATGTTAGGATTGTTCCTTTTTTAGAAATCTGATAGTGTCCGTGCTATAAACATGGGATTAACCAATCCTTATACAAAGACGTTTTTGCAGAGTTTAGAGTAAAATACTCACAATCCCTTTCAGTGATCACATGTATAGGGCGGAGCTGCTCGATCCCGTGAGTCCCGGCCGGTGACTAAACGGGAGAGTCTATGACTCACTGTTGTTGAAAAAGCACAGTAACGTCGGGCAGGATTGCCTGTCTCCGGCGGGAGTGAGGCGGCATCTCGTTGCCGGTGTAATATCAGAATGGGCAGCCCGGGAGGTCCCTTCCTCACTGAGTATCACGCATGCTCAGTGGGAAGTTAGACATTATTTTCCTGAAATATCTCCGCTTCCGCAGCACGTACACTCCCGAAATTTTCCGGGTAGGGAGGGGAGCCCCCGATCTAGCTCTGGGCTGAATTGCTGCCCCTGAGCTCAGCTGGTGCCCGAGACTGATTACAGCAAACCTATCTTGAGAATCAACGGAACTCGGGGGCTGCAATTCGGCACAGAGCTAGATCGGGGGCTCCCCTCCCTACCCTGAAAATTTTGGAAGTGTACGTGCTGCGGCAGCGGAGATATTTAGGATGTTTTACGTGGCTGCACAATTTAATGGGGCGCAGGCTCCCACTGCGGGGCTGCCCAATCTGCGGGGCTGCCCATTCTGTCACTACACTGGCTTGATCATCAGCGCTCGGATCTCCGTATAGTTGCGGTGTGATACTGAGACACACCTCCTTCCTCACTGGTAGTGACGTCACTTGAGGAATAGCCAATAGCTGACGCGTTTCGAAGGAGACGTCCTTCTTTCTCAAAGCTGGCTGTGGGTTGGGGTCCGTCTTTTAAAGGGATGGTGATGTCACAGGGTGTTATTCAAAGGCATAGAGTTCAAAATCTTTATTTAAACCTGCCGGAATGAGAGTACTTCAATTGTAAATCCAGCTTGTTTCATGTCTGGACATTTCAAGAATATAATCTTCTCCTCTGCATGTTTTTTTACAAGTTCTATAGCACAGAATCTAGTGCCTCTTATCATACAGTGATTGGTGTGTGCATGTACATTTGCTGTATCCATTTGGAGGTTGGAGGAAACTTTTATACATTTGTCTAAGGTTGTTTTATCTGTCTATTGCTACTCAGAATTATATTAAAATAGATATTATACTATTTACTTAGCGCTGACTTAGTATCCATTTTTTATTGTTATCTAATATTTGCTTACCCTTGGAAGTGTAGATAACTTTTTTTGAAGCGTGTACAGGTGTGAAGATTTCTGCATACTGTATACATTACTGAACACTGTTTATGTCCCTTATGGAAATGTAACATTGTAACTAGTCATTTAGTACATCTGTGATGAGTAATTATCCTCTAAAGCCAGGGTCAGCTGCCCCATGTGGTGCTTGTCGCTAGGCCTCATAACCAGGGCCGGGCCGAGGCATAGGCTGGAGAGGCTCCAGCCTCAGGGCGCAGTGTAGAAGGGGGCGCACAATTCATTCAGCTGTCATTCCTAATTGTGTATGAAGCAGAAAGAAATAATAAAAGGGGGTACATGGCAGTGACTGCAAGCCAGATAACTAGATATTAAGGTGTTGGGGTGGTTGTGGGCCCTGTGGCCCTCTTAGTCTAATAGCAATCAGTGTGTGATGGCTGGGGTGGGAGGGATGGAGGGGCGTACTTTGGTGTCTCAGCCGTGGGTGCTGGAGGACCTTGTCCCGGCTCTGCTCATAACTGCATAAATATATCATGGTACTTGTATTTCTCCAGAAACTTGGTATCAATAGATGGAGGAAAAGGGCATGTACGAGCTGACTCATGCTACTGGGCATGCACGGGCTGTACTAATCAAGTTCTTGTCAAATATGATTAGAGGGTCCCAGTACTGGAATGGTGAGCTCAAGCAAAATCTGGGAAGCCTCTGGATTATCCAGAGGCTTCTCTCTACTGAGGTAAGTATCACAATTCTAATTACCTTCACGTTCACTTTAAGATCTGCATTTTTAAGACTGAATTCTAAACAGCATCCATAATACTCTGATGTAAAAATCAGCTTCATTCTGCTGCAGAACAAACAGGAGTAATGACCCTAAAAAACTTTTAGCACTAAAACCTTTTCAGCATTGTTCCCTCCCCAGGATTTTCCCTTCTATTTACTTCTCAGTCCACCTAGCTAAAGTTCAGGTACCCCTTAAAGGGATACTGTAGGGGGGTCGGGGGAAAATGAGTTGAACTTACCCGGGGCTTCTAAAAGGTCCCCCGCAGACATCCTGTGCCCACGCAGCCACTCACCGATGCTCCGGCCCCTGCCTCCGGTTCACTTCTAGAATTTCAGACTTTAAAGTCTGAAAACCACTGTGCCTGCATTGCTGTTTCCTTGTTCCCGCTGATGTCACCAGGAGCGTACTGCGCAGACACAGACCATACTAGGCATGCGTAGTACGCTCCTGGTTACATCAGCGGCATCGAGGACACGGCAACGCAGGCGCAGTGGTTTTCAGACTTTAAAGTCTGAAATTCCAGAAATGAACTGGAGGCGGGGCCGGAGCATAGGGGAGTGGCTGCGCGGGCACAGGATGTCTGCGGGGGACCATTAGAAGCCCCGGGTAAGTTCAACTCATTTTCCCCCGACCCCCCTACAGTATCCCTTTAAGGGCGCTTTTATGTTATAAATGATTGTTTATTAGAGATAGGTAGTTAATGCAAATTTGATTGCAAGTTTTATGTAAATTAAACATGAATGAATCAAATGCAGCAGTAGAAAATGTTGAGCCACTTTCAATCTGCATACAAACTTAACCAAATGTGTATCAAACTCAAATGATAAGGGTCTCGTTAGAAGAAATCTAGTGTTGAGACCAGGCAGGATGTAAGGACAACTGCACTTCCTGTGAGCTCGTGGCCTCTGCATATACATTGTTCCCTGTTTCAGAAAATATATTTAGAGAATAAATAAAAACCCTTAAATGAAAACACCCACTTTAATTACTTATTTACGGTAATCACAATACATTTTACGATGCAAAACCTATTCCAACCTTTTTTGAGAATTCTGTTTTAAGCAGAAATGGTGTTCTTGTGTACCAGAGCCAGGCATAACATCATCACAATATTTTCATGAAAGCGCAAAACATAAATCCTTGATGGTTGTCACCAACAACCCACATTCACTAAGTTTGTGATGAATGCTAAAGCACTGCTAGGATTATCAATTGCCACTATGTATCTGAAATGCTACTAACATTTCTAGATTTTGAGAAATCTGTTTCTGATATCGTAATTGGTATGTATCTGATTAGTTCAAGTGATTTTATATAAAATAATGACTGGTTGTAGCATATGACTAGTACATGAAAAAAGCAGTTGTAGCTTGGAACTGCTACCCCCTGTGCATCAGCTTTTTATGATGTCTCTTGTCTTCAGTAAAGTCACACAGATACAGTAATGAGTGCACTGGACACTGATGTTATTTCTGTCATTTACAACCCACGGGGGGGGGGGGGGGGGGGGGGGGGGGCATTAATTGCCAGAAACACCTGTGGCCTTTATTGCAAACATGATTTAAAATAAACAATCTATGAGGTTGAAGGCTGGATTTGCTTCAAGCTGATTTCTGACTATATAAACACATAGTACAGTAAATGAAATGGACTCCATTTGAAAATGGATAGATTCACCACAGCTTGAATGTAGGATGCATTTATGTCACTAAGGGCTCTATAGAGCTGTGAACAGGAGACTCTACTATAGTCCTAACCAACAGTTTTGTAAAAATACCAAAAAGTGTAAATATCATGATTGTTCTCCAGTTTTTAAAGTTTCTCCAGATTTATGAAAAGGCAAAATGGCCCGTTTACTAAAAATGTGTTTTTACCATTTTGACAGATTGCCCAGCAAGCTCGTGGCGAAACATAACTCCTAGGAGTGTGTATGGGGCTAAAAAGAACCAAAAAGCCCTCTTACAATTAATAAGCTGACACATCATTGCTTTACAGTGGATCTGGAGGTGTGTTTAGCTTTCAGCGACAACAACAAAGGCAGGGGCGTAGCAATAGGGGGTGCAGAGGTAGCGACCGCATCGGGGCCCTTGGGCCAGAGGGGCCCCTCGGGACTCTCCCTCAACTGCAGTATTAGCTCTCTATTGGTCCTGTGCTCATAATAATCACTTCTATAGATACTTTGAATAGTGGTAATCATTAACAAACTGTTCCCCATCCCCTTATTGCACCTCTGACACTGTAGTTGGCATTGGCAGGTTTTGGTGCGCCGTATCAATTGTTATGTATAGAGTGCTTGGGGGGCCCCATTGTAAAACTTGCATCGGGGCCCACAGCTCCTTAGCTACGCCACTGAACAAAGGCATAATTTGCATATTCACCAGTGATGCACTGTGGGGCACTGCATATGCTCACTCCAACCTGAATAATCGCAAATACCTTATGTTTTTAGAAGGCAAAATTCTGTTTTACAATCTTGACAGTGATGAAAACTGCCATATGCAGTGCAGAATAGGGGTAATATTTCTCAAACACTTACTGTCCACTTTTGGCACTCATCTCCACTTTTTGGTCTCTTAAGTGCAAACCAGTGGGGCTGCTAAACAATACTTTTCTGATCTTCAGCTCATCTCAGTGGAGCTTTTTTTCGCCACTTTTCCAGCCTGTCCAAAATGGAGAAAAAAAAAGACTTTTCTAAAAAGCCTCCTACAATATAAGTGATCTATGTGTGTAGCTGAAATCTGGGCTGTGGGTGCACTTCGTACAAGGCATAGTTTAAAGGAAACCTAAGATGCGGGGATCTAAAAAATGTATACATTCCTGGGCTTCCTTCAGCCCCCTCTGGTCAGATCGCTCCTACGCCGCCCTCCTCCGCTGCCTGTAGCCTCCGCAATTTGAACTAGAAAGTCCTCGGGTCTAGTGTATACTGCACAGGCACAGGTTGGCTGTGCACCCTCTTCTGTCATGCTCCCATGGCCGAGAGCATTCTGCACCTGTGCAGTAGAACACTCTCAGCCACAGGAGCGAGACAGGGGAGCGCGCACAGACCAACTGCGCTTGCGCCGACTGGCCCAGACTGGATGACTAAGGGCTCATTCACACTTTGTGTGCTTCTGTCTGCTTTTTTTCAGCACATCATGTTACAGATACCAGATACATGTTGCTGAAAAAAAGCGGACAGAAGCGCAGTGGTGTGAATTAGGCCTTACCGGGGCCAGTTGCGGAGGCTGCAGGCAGGGGAGGATGGCGGCGTGGGAGTGATCTGGCCAGAGACTCAGTAAGCCCTGGCTATATATACATTTTTGAAACCCCCCTGTCTCAGGTACATTTTAATTTCGGTTTAGCCTTGCCAGTATCTTTTGTCAGGCAGTTATCCTGGGTCAGAAAAAAATGCATCTGCCATGTCATGGGGCAAAAACCAGTCCAAGGAAAACTGGTGCAAAAATAGTCCTGACTGAGGATTCTGATTGGTTGTTCTGAGCAGCTTTTCCATCTCTGCATCTGTATTGCACCCCATTCACTCCAATTCTCCTTTTCAATGTTTTTAGGTCAATGTTAGAGATTAGGTGTGGCGAACCCAAAAGGTTTCTGATTGTGTAATTGTGAACAATAGCGAAGCCGCCACCGTGCAGGGCAGCATGGCGGCGGCCTCCGCTTCCCAGCCAGTGGCTTCCGAATCCCACACGGAGCCGCAGGCGCAGAGCGGGGCAGTCACCGCCGCGGCTGATGGGATGGCGGCGGGTCCCGCTACTCAGCCGGTGGACTTCTGTGTGCGGGCGTGCGCTGACCGGGAACCTGGCCTCTCTGAGATGCAGAGGCAGAGGGTCATGCGCACCCGCGCGAGGCGGCAGGCTAATTATGCATTGAGAAGACAGGTCAGCTGATCCGGCGATCAGCTGACCTTAGCCAGCCAATCACATGCTGACTTCGGTTCAAGCCCCCTGGGCGGGCTGGTGGAACTGGGCTTCAACATTTAAGCCCACAGATGTCATTTGCTCACTGTCTGCTGTCGTGAATACTTAGGTGTAAACGCTCAGACCTTAGCTCAGTTCCCGTGTGTTGATATCAAGGACATCACACCTCAGTTTAGGATTGTACTGCATATTTATCTGTGTCTTGACTTTGGCTATCCCTGACTACTCTCTCCTCTTCTCGATTTTGTACCTTTGCCTATCTGATTCTTAGTTGCCGACCCTGCCTGTTAAACGGACTCTGAATCAGCCTTCTAATGCATGCTAAGAGATTGAGGAAGAGATTTCATTAGTTACATCCTGAGAAAACGTGTAGGAAGTGTCCGGAGTCCACTCCTCAAAGGGGGGGTACTGTGAACAATAGCGAAGCTGCTGGCACGCAGGGCAGCATGGCGGCGGCCTCCGCTTCCCAGCCGTCGGCTTCCGAATCCCACACGGAGCCGCCGGCGCAGAGCGGGGCAGTCACCGCCGTGGCTGATGGGATGGCGGCGGGTCCCGCTACTCAGCCGGCGGACTTCCGTGTGCGGGCGTGCACTGACCGGGAACCTGGCCTCTCTGAGATGCAGAGGCAGAGGGTCATGCGCACGCGCGCGAGGCGGCAGGCTAATTATGCATTGAGAAGACAGGTCAGCTGATCCGGCGATCAGCTGACCTTAGCCAGCCAATCACATGCTGACTTCGGTTCCAGCCCCCTGGGTGGGCTGGTGGAACTGGGCTTCAACATTTAAGCCCACAGATGTCATTTGCTCACTGTCTGCTGTCGTGAATACTTAGGTGTAAACGCTCAGACCTTAGCTCAGTTCCCGGGTGTTGATATCAAGGACATCACACCTCAGTTTAGGATTGTATTGCATATTTATCTGTGTCTTGACTTTGGCTATCCCTGACTACTCTCTCCTCTTCTCGATTTTGTACTTTTGCCTATCTGATTCTTAGTTGCCGACCCTGCCTGTTGAACGGACTCTGAATCAGCCTTCTGTTCTTGTACTGCTACCGTCTCTCTGTTGCCGAACCTCTGCCTGTCTGACCTTTCTCTTTTCCCCAGTGGTACGTCTCCCACTGGCGGGATAGTTCTGAGGCTTGCCTCTCCGAGACGCCTGCCCTAGCAGACGTTTACTGCCAGGGGCTGAGATCCCAATCTTCACTTGGGCCGAGGATCTCACATGCGGGGTTCCCATTCAGAGGTAACCACAACTCTGAGGAATCACTGTGTGGTGGATATTTCCACAGTCTTGTATATTGTACTTTGTTGATTGTTATTCTTTCTGCTACGGTATCCAGAGGTTAGTTGCACTTGCATTATTGGTGATTCTGCAGATCATCAATAATCAGGTAACATCTGCATTATTGGTGATACTGCAGATCACTAATAATCAGACTCTCTCTGCTTACTGACACCGATCATTACAGTCATATTAGGAAGCAGCGCAATTATATTGAATATATAGATTGGAAAAAAAGGCGACTGAGAGGTGACCTGATTAACATGTATAAATACATCAGAGGGCAATACAAAAGCTTGGCAGATCAGCTTTGTGTCCTTAGGATTGTACAATGGACAAGGGGACATGATCTGCATATGGAGGAAAAAAGGTTTTTGCCATCTATTTAGAAAGGGCCCCTTCACAATGAGGCCCGGTTCACATTAGCGTTTTGAGCCAAATGGATCAGGTGAGCTTATCCAGTCTCCGCTTCACCGGATCCAGATGGCTCTGTGCACATTGCCAAATGGAAAGTGAAAACAGATCTGATCAACAATCGATCGGATCAGTTTTCACTCAGTTTGCCGTTAAATACATACCTAATGCTCTTTTGAAGACGGCGGTAGAGGCTCCCTCTTCTTCCGCTGTGACTACACAGCATGTCATGTGACTAGGAAGAAGAAGGAAGCCTCTACCGCCGGCTTCAAAAGAGCATTAGGTATGTATTTCACCCTCCCTCACCCACCTGCCTGTGTATCCCGACATCCCCCATCCTCTGAGGAAGGGTCTGAAACGTTCTGTTTTCCGTTGCCCCAATGCTGCAGCATTTTCTGTACGGTTACATTCCGCTGGGCTGGACAGTCCGGAAAATTAGGGACTGCAGCATTTTTTAGGTCCGGGGGAACGGAACATACGGAACGTATCGGTACCAACGGACACATGTGAATGGATCCATAGGTTAACATCGGATCCTTTCACATCCGTTCCGTTTGTACAGTATGTTCCGCAAAAAAAACGCTAATGTGAACCAGGCTTTAGAGTGGTTGAAATCTGGAATATCTTTCCTCAGGAATCCAGTGTTCAGGATAACATACAGGTAGAGAGTTCGGGTGCCAGACATGTACCAGTGTTTATACTGTTGTGCCAAATCACTTTATTTAGATTTTTTTTAAAGCTCCCTTTACTTGCTGTAAGTAAAAAATACTTCTTCAGAAGTGCATTTGCTGTTTTTAGCCTAGGTTAAAGAAGGAGAAATAGAAGAAGGGCTTTTAATTAGCTTATGCCTACCTAGGTGACATCATAGAAGCAGCAAGAGAGATAAGAGCAGATATGAGGCTCAGCTGTGATGTAGACCCTCATTTAATGCTGCTGAAGTAATGACTGACCTCACTCTGACATATGGCCTATTGATTCCTGTGAAGTCACATTTTAGTGATCCACTTTGAACTCATTTACAGCAAGCTAGGCAAATAAATAATGCATACCTTTATGTTTCATTTACAGTTCAAATGTAGCTTAATAAAATATTCATGTAGTAACATACCAGTGTATGGGCAGACTGATAAATTCCCATTGCTAATATTTCAGCAATATTGTATTTTTATGTAGCCTGACTTTTTAGACATCTAGACAAGACAAGACAAGACAAATAACATTTATATTGTGCTTTTCTCCTTGCGGACTCAAAGCGCCAGAGCAGAGCAGCAGCCACTAGGGCGCGCTCTATAGGCAGTAGCAGTGTAAGGGAGACTTGCCAAAGGTCTCCTACGGAATTAGTGCTGGCTTACTGAACAGGCAGAGCCGAGATTCGAACCCTGGTCTCCTGTGTCAGAGGCAGAGCCCTTAACCATTACACCCTCAGCCAACTGCTCTATCTACATAAAGTGGAAAGAAAATCATTTGAGAGCTAACCCAGGCATTTATTCTGAGACCACTCATACACATCCTATCAGTGAAGAGTAGTCCAGTCTTATGGAATGGGTAAAGAAACATACTTTTGGTTAAATTACCAGAAGCTACAAGATTAAATAAATTAACATCATACATAAGGGTAATGATAATTAGCTAATTAGATAATTTAAGCATATTATGGTTTCTTAAAACCTTGCAGAGCATTAAATACTGCTTTATAATCAAAGTGTTTAATAGTTACTGTTGTATGTGAGTAGAAGTTTATGGAGCTAAAAATCCTGTCTCAACCCTTAGATTGCCAGTTAAAGTATAACAAAAAAAAGCTACTCGACAATGCCAGTTGTTTTGTGTTGATTAACTCTTTTGCTCAAATCTAAATGTACAAAAGTCCACATTAGTCCGTAGGGATTGTCATTGAGGTGCAAATAAAATTGAAATGATTGAAGATGATGCTATTTTGAAAATCTATTACAAAATGGCCTAATCATATCTTGCGGTAAAAGCATTTGTTTGGTCCATTTTCAAGCTGCATAGATTTGCAGTAACATTTACACAACTACATCTTCTTAGAATTAGCATACTAGCATATTTTAACATATTTTAAATAAAGTAGAAAGTTGGCACTGAGACAAAACATTTTACTAAGAGGGGCAAAAAAAAATAAGATGCAGGAAATTATAAATCTAGTTGTTTGCATACTATTTGAGGGGTTCCTAATAGATGCTACTCAAGACTACATAGCAGACAATAATCTAATTTCTCAGCATCAACATAGGTTTACTTAGGACAGGTCTTGTTTGACTAACAGGCTTCGCTTTTATAAGGCTGTGAATGCTAATGTGGGTATGCTGTAGCTGTGAAAGGCCTTCAATACTATTCCCCACAACAGTCTGGTGCAAAGTTTGAGAATGCAAGGAGTGGGGAAGAGTATGTGTGCATGAATAGGGAACTTGCTAATGGACAGAAAGCAAATTTGTGGTCAATGGATCATATTCAAAATGGGTGACTGTTAGCAGTGGGGTCCCACAGGGGTCCATTGGGTCCAGTACTCTTCAATGTATTTTACATAATGTATATGTATTTATTAATGACATGGGCCTCGATTCATAAACAGCAGTGCGATAAACAAAATCTTGTCGGGAAAATACCGCACTCTGTATTTTCCCGGTCTGTGTGTGTAACGATCGGTGAAGCACAGAGAGGATCTGATTACCGGTGATCTGCAGTATCACTGGGAATACAGATATATACCAGATTATAAGTGATCTGCAGTCTCACCGATAATCCGATATACTAGCTAACCTCTGTTCACCTGAGTAGAGTGTAGTGTTTGGTGTAACAGTAACACTTTGAGGACTAGGCCTCAGTGCAGCAAGGAGTACTGCACAGATTCCTTCTGCAGACCTGAGCTCTCCAAGACGGGAGGAGTCAGACTGACAGTAGGAAGGATGTCTGGAAGTGACCCACAGGAGGAAAGGTCGCTAACAGAGCGAGGAACCGCCTCTAACAGTAAGGTCGGTTCTCGAGGTCGGACAAGCCAGGTCGTACACACACGGACAGATAAAGTACAAGATCAGGAGGCAAAGGCAGAGTCTAAGTACAGGCAGGGTTCAGTAACGGGGTATCAGAAATATCGAGGTACAGAATCAGGAGGCTGAGGCGGAGTCTAGAAACGAGCCGGGGTTCGGCAACCGGGTATCAGAAATATCAAGGTACAAGATCAGAGTTCAGAAGGGTAGTCAAGGCAGGCAAAAGTCATAACAAATAATCACAATCAAACTAGTACTTTAAGCTATCAACAAAATCTAGCTAAGTGTAGGATTACAGCTCCAGCTGGTCCCGGCACACTTGCGGATCTGACTACGGATCTGGGTGCTTCCACATATGTGATCGCACGCCAGACAAAGAGCAAGTGAACAACCAGCAGTATATATACTCTAGGACCTTTGCAGGACCTCCCTAATTGCTGGTCCAATGAGAGCAGTGGAATTTGTCAGCTGACCCAGCTGATCAGCCGACACCCTTCTAACTGCTATTTAAACTCTGCCTCTGTGCTCGCGCGCGTGTAAGTCTGAATCTTGGTGGACTATCAGTCCCAGCCACACCAGTACTGTCTTGCAATGTATCCAGTGAACTGAGTGCGGGAGCCGCCTCCGATGCGGATTCCGCCGCTCTGCCTAAGCGGCATGCGCTGTTTTTTCCGCGTTGTGACGCCATGCTGGACGCGGAAACAGCCGCCTCGCCTTGAGAGACAGCGGCTTTTCCGCGTTTCATCACAGTACCCCCCCCTCGAGGAGTGGACTCCGGACAACTCCTACCAGGCTTCTCGGGGTGTAAGGCATGAAACTCTTTCCTCAACTCATCCGCATGCATGCGAGTCCCCGGTACCCACTGTCTCTCCTCAATGCCATATCCCTTCCAGTGTACCAGATACTGTACCGAGTTCTGGACAATGCGAGAGTCCAAAATTTTCTCTATTTCGAACTCAGGATGACTATCCACCAGGACAGGAGGAGGAGGAGTAGGGCCCACATGGACTGCAGGTTTGAGCAGGGATACGTGAAATGATCTCACCCCACGCATGCTGGCGGGGAGATCAACGGTATAAGTGACGTTGTTGATCTTTTTGGTCACAGAAAACGGACCCACAAACCTGGGGCCCAGTTTGGCAGAAGGCTGCTTCAGGGTCAAGTGACGTGTGGACACCCAGACTAAATCCCCTGGCTGAAACTTCCATTCCATGGAACGTCTCTTGTCCGCTTGACCCTTTTGACTTTGGAACGCTTTCTGCAAATTATCTCTAACAATTCCCCAATTGTCCCTGAGTGACCTCTGCCAATCCTCCAGTGCTGGGAACGGAGAAGAGGCAACTGGCAAAGGGGAGAACTTGGGCGACCTCCCTGTCACAATCTGGAACGGGGAAAAACCAGAAGAAGAACTCTTTAAATTATTCTGCGCAAATTCTGCAAAAGCCAGAAACTTCACCCAGTCATTCTGTGCCTCCGCAACGTAACATCTTAAAAACTGTTCTAAAGACTGATTAATTCGTTCAGTCTGCCCATTCGTCTGTGGGTGGTAGCCTGACGAGAAAGACAGCTTCATGCCCATTTGGTGGCAAAATGCCCTCCAGAATTTAGAGATAAATTGGACTCCCCGATCGGACACCATGTTCTCCGGAATGCCGTGCAGCCGGAAAATGTGGACGATGAATAGGTCAGCCAATTCTTGGGCTGAGGGGAGTCCTTTCAAAGGCACGAAATGGGCCATTTTGCTGAAGCGGTCGACTACCACCCAAATGACCGACATGCCTTCAGACCTGGGGAGCTCACCCACAAAATCCATGGACAAGTGGGTCCATGGTTCACTCGGGGCGGGTAAAGGCTGTAAGGTACCGACAGGTGCCTGCCGGGAGGGTTTACTTTTGGCACAGACCGCACATTCCCTGACATATTCCTTGCAGTCTGATGCCATAGAAGGCCACCAAGCACACCTGGCAATCAGATCCTGCGTTCTGGCAGCACCAGGGTGACCAGCACTCTTATGGGCGTGAAACATTTGTAAGACCTGTAGACGAAAAAACAGTGGGATAAACAAGACCCCCTCCGGTTTTCCCTCAGGGACATCCTGCTGAAAGGGACCCAAAACCTTTGTCCAATCCTCCCAAGTCTCTGTGGCTGCTAACACCAGCCTCTGCTGGATGATGGACTCAGGAGCGGGGGGCTGTGCTGTCTCTAATTCGAAACATCTGGACAGGGCATCTGCCTTGATGTTTTTGCTGCCTGGAGTGTATGTGATAATAAATCTGAACCTCGTAAAAAATAACGACCAACGGGCCTGTCGGGGACTTAGTCTCTTAGCCCCCTCAATGTATTCCAGATTCTTGTGATCAGTATACACCGTGATCGTGTGTTCTGCCCCTTCTAACCAGTGGCGCCATTCTTCAAATGCCAATTTAATGGCCAGAAGTTCCCGGTTGCCTATTTTGTAGTTTTTCTCTGCCGGTGAAAACCTCCGAGAGAAATAGGCACACGGGTGCAACCTTCCCTGCAGCCCAGAGCGTTGAGACAGCACAGCCCCTACTCCAACTTCTGAGGCATCAACCTCCACAATGAATGGGTAAGAGGTGTCTACGTGTCTCAATATAGGTGCAGAGCAAAACAATTTTTTCAAGTGAGAAAAAGCTGCCACAGCCTCAGGAGACCAGTGGTTGGTATCTGCCCCCTTTTTTGTGAGACTGGTAAGAGGGGCAATCATCATGGAGTATCCCTTTATGAACCTCCTATAGTAATTCGCAAAACCTAAAAATCATTGCAGGGGCTTCAACCCCACTGGCTGTGGCCATTCCAGGACAGCTGTGACCTTGGCAGGATCCATTGACAGGCCTGAGGTGGAGATCACATACCCTAAAAATGTGACAGTGGTCACCTCGAAAATACATTTCTCCACCTTGGCATACAGCATATTTTGCCTCAATTTGTCCAACACGAATTTAACGTGGACCCTGTGCTCGGGGAGGTTGTTGGAATAGATTAGTATATCGTCAAGGTATACTAGTACAAACCTACCCAACACCTCCCTGAATACCTCGTTGATTAATTCTTGAAAGACGGCTGGCGCATTGCACAACCCGAAGGGCATCACTAAGTACTCGTAATGCCCGTCGGGAGTGTTGAAGGCCGTCTTCCATTCATCACCCTTTCTAATGCGGACCAGGTTGTATGCACCCTTCAGATCTAATTTTGAAAAGATCTTAGCGTTGGTGACTTGCGTAAATAAATCGTCTATCAATGGTAACGGATAACGATTCTTCACCGTGATTTTATTCAGGCCACGGTAGTCGATGCATGGTCGCAGCCCTCCGTCTTTTTTCTTAACAAAAAAGAATCCGGCCCCTGCAGGTGACCGGGAGGGGCGAATGAACCCTTTGGCTAAATTGTCACGAATGTACTCCTGCATCGCTATTTTCTCTGGTCCAGACAAATTATACAGGTGACCCCTAGGGGGCATACAACCGGCACGGAGATCGATGGGGCAATCGAAAGGGCGATGAGGAGGTAACTTGTCAGCAGCCTTGGGACAGAATACATCCGAGAACTCGGAGTATTGCTCGGGAACCCCCTCCACATGCAACTTGGTCTGACCTAAAGTCACCTTCCCTAGACACTGTTGGGAACAGAAGTCTGACCAACTAGTTAATTGTCCTGTAGCCCAATTAATCTGTGGCGAATGGAGCTGCAGCCAGGGCATTCCTAAAACAATTGTGGAGGTGGTCATGTGTAATACAAAGAAACTTAGACTTTCGTTATGCAGAACCCCAATAGTGACTTCCACATCTGGTGTCTGAGACAGCGGACGGTCCCTTTGCAGCGGGGAGTCGTCCACAGCAGTAACCTGGATAGGTGGTTTTACTGGGGTGAGCGGAATGCCCAACTTTTCTGCGAACTCTGAACTCATAAAGTTAGCCGCGGAGCCAGAATCAACAAAGGCTTCTGTGGCTTCAGATTTGTCCCCCCATGTAATCATACATGGAAGGAGCAAACGTTTTTCGTTAAAGGGTATGAGCCGGGCACCTAGGGTGCTACCCCCTACCACTCCTAAACGGTAGCATCTTCCCGGCTTGTTAGGGCAGTTCTGTACTATATGCCCCCCTTCAGCACAGTACAGACACAGCTGTTCGGTCATTCTCCGTCTTCGCTCTACCTGGGTCAATTTTGACCGAGCAATCTGTATCGGCTCGGATGGAGGCAAGACGGGAGAAGGTGAAATAGTAGGAGGTGGAGTCACTGGGACCGTAGTGTAAGATACCCCTCTGACACGGGAACTACCCCTGGTCTGTTTTTGGTAGCGCAGCCTGCGGTCGATTTGGATGGCCGCTGAGATGGCCTCATCGACTGTTCTGGGCTCGGGCTGGCTTAACATCAAATCAGAGACCTCATCGGACAGCCCTGACAAGAAACGATCTAATAGGGCATAAGTGTCCCACCTGGCCGTAACTGACCACCTCCTAAACTCGGCCGCGTAATCTTCGACCGGACCTTCGCCTTGACGCAAAAGCTTGAGCTTCCGCTCAGAAGTCGAAGCAAGGTCCGAATCGTCGTAAATTACTGCCATAGCTTTAAAGAATTCCTCTACAGAGGTAAGAGCTTTGTCTCCGGCGGGCAGGCTATATGCCCAAGACTGGGAGTCGCCAGACAACAAAGTCTTTATAAACGTGACCCTCTGGGTCTCAGTACCCGAAGATTGGGGTCTCAACTCAAAATAGGACAATACTCTACTCCTAAAATTCCGGAAGTCAGATCTGTGGCCGGAAAAGCTTTCAGGTACAGGCATACGTATGTCAGAGCTAGGAGAGGATCGCACATGATCCACTGATGTCTGGAGGGTTTGTACAGACCCTGATAGGGCATCAATAAGAGTTATGTGGGCGCCCAGTACTTGATTGATGTTGTCCACCGAAGTGGCAAGCACACCCAGACAATCAGTGTTTGCGTCCATTTTGTATTTGGTCTGGCGTTCTGTAACGATCGGTGAAGCACAGAGAGGATCTGATTACCGGTGATCTGCAGTATCACTGGGAATACAGATATATACCAGATTATAAGTGATCTGCAGTCTCACCGATAATCCGATATACTAGCTAACCTCTGTTCACCTGAGTAGAGTGTAGTGTTTGGTGTAACAGTAACACTTTGAGGACTAGGCCTCAGTGCAGCAAGGAGTACTGCACAGATTCCTTCTGCAGACCTGAGCTCTCCAAGACGGGAGGAGTCAGACTGACAGTAGGAAGGATGTCTGGAAGTGACCCACAGGAGGAAAGGTCGCTAACAGAGCGAGGAACCGCCTCTAACAGTAAGGTCGGTTCTCGAGGTCGGACAAGCCAGGTCGTACACACACGGACAGATAAAGTACAAGATCAGGAGGCAAAGGCGGAGTCTAAGTACAGGCAGGGTTCAGTAACGGGGTATCAGAAATATCGAGGTACAGAATCAGGAGGCTGAGGCGGAGTCTAGAAACGAGCCGGGGTTCGGCAACAGGGTATCAGAAATATCAAGGTACAAGATCAGAGTTCAGAAGGGTAGTCAAGGCAGGCAAAAGTCATAACAAATAATCACAATCAAACTAGTACTTTAAGCTATCAACAAAATCTAGCTAAGTGTAGGATTACAGCTCCAGCTGGTCCCGGCACACTTGCGGATCTGACTACGGATCTGGGTGCTTCCACATATGTGATCGCACGCCAGACAAAGAGCAAGTGAACAACCAGCAGTATATATACTCTAGGACCTTTGCAGGACCTCCCTAATTGCTGGTCCAATGAGAGCAGTGGAATTTGTCAGCTGACCCAGCTGGTCAGCCGACACCCTTCTAACTGCTATTTAAACTCTGCCTCTGTGCTCGCGCGCGTGTAAGTCTGAATCTTGGTGGACTATCAGTCCCAGCCACACCAGTACTGTCTTGCAATGTATCCAGTGAACTGAGTGCGGGAGCCGCCTCCGATGCGGATTCCGCCGCTCTGCCTAAGCGGCATGCGCCGTTTTTTCCGCGTTGTGACGCCATGCTGGACGCGGAAACAGCCGCCTCGCCTTGAGAGACAGCGGCTTTTCCGCGTTTCATCACAGTGTGCTAATTCATAAAGATTTCCCCAGCTGCCCTTGGAGGTCGGTAAATTACCGCAGCCCATTGAGTGGTAGAGTAGAGCAGTGTCCCGATTCCCTCTTTGCCCTGCAGAAATGAATCACACAGACGGCTCTCCCTGTCTCTCCCACTGATGACTCAGACAGATGAGTCACACAGTCTATCCCTGCCTGCAGAAATTACTCACACAGACGGCTCTTTCCACTGATGACTCAGACAGATGAGTCACGCAGTCTTTCCCTGCCTGCTGAAATGATTCACACAGAGGGCTTTCTGGCTCTCTCCACAGATGAATCAAACAGACTTCGGCTCTCTGCACTTTGCATTAATCAGAGCTGTCGGTAACTTGTTAAGACCTCACCAGAGGTGTCGGTAACTACCGCCAGGCTTACCGCTTGTTGCAGGCTTTATGAATTGACATTTGCTGACAATTTACTGACATGTGTTGTCGGTAACTGCAGCCAAGTCGGTAATTTATCTCCCTGGTCGGTAATGTCAGCTTTTCATGCGGTAACAGCCTTTATGAATTGACATTTTGCTAAGTGGTCGGTAAAGTCTGCTGTTTTCAGCATTACCGCATGAGGTAATGCTTTATGAATCGAGGCCATAGTAGATGAAGTGTTTTTGCTATTTTTGCAGATGATACAAACTAGTGCAGAATTATAAACTCTCAGGAAGATAGTGACATATTGCAGAAAGATCTGGATGGCTATATGAGCAAATAAAGGTTAGATGTGTTAGGGAGTCTTGCCCAAGGTCTCCTACTCCATATTTTTTGTTACACCTGATACAACTCCCAACATAAATCTACAGTGTTTCTACTTCCTGATTCATGGAAGCAGACATATTGTTAACATCCTGTGCTTTTAAATGGCCTTATCTGCCATCTCTGCCATAGGCAGTCATGAGACACAGGGAAGAGATCAGATTACAACCTATGATTAGACACAAATGAGGGGGAATTAAACAGACTAAACTTTTCAAATACATACAGGGTGCATTTCTCTATGTATGGCAAACATTTGTTGTTAGGTAGACTGGTAAGTGAAAATAAATAGAATTGCATTATGTATGATACAAACATTTGATTAATATAATAATTTTAATTTACTTCTTCTGAAGCCATCAGTAGTACACCCTGGAATAGAGGTACCACTGATGGAGAATCCGTGCCTTACCACATCCTGATGCTCTGAGTAATCAGACTCTTGCTATTCTTTCATTGCTAAATTCAGTACACTACGGATAGATTTTATAGTCTTTGCAGTCAGCATAGATCTTTTGCATTTTACATTACTGACCACAGCAGAGTTTTCAGTTTTCCTTACAGTACTGCATGGAAAGATGGAGTAAAATGTGGAATGTCATACTCATAATACATTAGTGCCAACAGTAAAAAGTAGCAGTGTCGTACGCCGCATCTTTTAATGATTTTGAATATGTCGCTCTGTGAAGGAACATCATTCCTGACAAGCAAGCTTTTGTACTAAAGTGTAATCTTGTGTACTGGAACTGTATGAGAATTATGTGTACTTTCCACAAATGAGAACTGTCTCTACTATGTATGGATGTTAATAATGAAAATGGAATCTAAGAGCTCCATCTGGTTGTCAGTGAATGATGAGAGTGTTTGTTTTGTCTCTCATATAAACAACATAGTATAATGTATTAATTGATTTGCTACAAGTTTGGGAGAGACATTAACTACTCTACGACCGCTCCACACCAATGGGCGTGGCCGCGGCGGCAGCCCCAGAACCGCCTAACACCAATTGGCATCAGGTCCTGGAGCCGGCTAATGCAGGAGATCGCACGCAGGCTGTGCATACATCTCCTGCTTCGTTTGAGCGATTGGATTTTTGTCAAACCAAAATTTGGATTTTCTTGATGGTTGTGATTGATAGGAAGCAAAGATTCGTTCATTGATGGTGTACTGAACGATTTTTCTTCCCATCAGAATTTCTGATTGCTCGAACGATTTTTTGCAAGAAATTGGACCGTTAGTGGCCACCTTAAGTGGCTTCCCAGAAGAGAATTGGGAAGCCAGCCAATTCATTTGCAGCAAATTATGCACAGCAGCGTAATGGGATATGTGCCTGCACACATTCTAGCATTCACCTCCTGGAGCACATGTGTGTATCGCAGCCAGTGTGACATGTATAATCACAGGTGAGCTTACAAACAGTCAAGTCAAGTCTTTGTGGTTCTGGCACTCCCTTACTTAAATAGTAATTTAAACACTCTTTAGCTGCAATGTGAGTTAGGATACCTTTACATTACAGCATTTCACCACTATGGCAAAACAAGATAAGACCAGTCAGTGAAACTGAAAGTCAGAGATGAGAGCTATGTGGCAAATGCTAATCACTGACTGAATGGCCTAGAATTAAATATTTATCCCCGCCCCCTTGCTATCCCCGATCTTTATTTTGGTTCACCAACCCTCTTTTATGTTCAGCATTTATCCTCCTATATCCTCTTTCATGCACAGCAGCACTATTCTATACACACAGGCTCCCTTCCCACTGTTTTTGAGCAGCAGGTCCCCTATGCCAAGGTCTGTGTGACCTATGGAGAAACCAAACCTGGAGCCAGAGAAGGTCTTGTTCGTTCACAGATGACCATCTGACTACATATTACACTGTCACTACAATTCAGAATCTTTTCACATACATTCGCTTTTACACTGCACACTTTTCACTGCCAGCGTACCATGTGATGCTGGACATAAAAATGAAATAATGCTTTTGAGGTAAACATTCTTGCTACCCTTTTTAGTAATAGGCTAGCTATGTCTGGTGAAACCTTTGAAAAGCATATTCTTTCTGAGACAGGAAACTCATTTTCTCATACAGACAGATTTGTTGTACAATAAGCTGTTCATGCTCCCTTGTAATTAGCAGCTGAAGTCTCCATTTTTCAGTTTTCTGCTGGTCACGGTTTCCTGTGAACCAGGCGTTCCAATGCATGGAAATTCTTTAAGCCTCACACTCTCTATATTGTTTGCTTCACAGACAACGTGCATATTTATGGAGGGAAATTGCTTAATGTTCCTCTAAATGTGCTCAGCCTCAGCAGGAGGGGGGTCAGCATTTAATGCTTCAAATAAATCGAACCTAGGACATAAAGTCTCTCAGCCAGAAAATGCTGTCTCTCCGCTTCCTGCAGAGCACTTTCGTGCACACATTTCAGCAGGTTTTTCTTTCTCTGAATATTTCAAGCCAGTTTTATAAAAAGTATTAATTATCACATCAGAGAGATGCTCAAACTTACAGCACAGAGATAATTAAATGTTCAGAATAAATAAACAAATGAATAGATAGCTTCCATAGCTGCAGGGGTCATGGAATAAGCTTGACTAAGTGGAAACTTATTCAACATCTGCAGATAACAATGCACCAGAAGAGTATGGCTGACACTAAATAATGCAAACATAACCTGGGTCCAGTGGCGTACCTAGGGTGTTTGACACCCGGTGCTAATTATTCAGCCCCCCCCCCCCCCAAAAAAAAACACTACCAGCCAGGCCAGCACCAAGTTAACGTGTACCAGAGACTAAGAAAAAAGTTTTATACATACCTGGGGCTTCCTCCAGCCCATCCACACAGATCGATCCCACGCCGCCGTCCTCCGCTGCCTGCCTGCCTGGAATCGGGTTCTGTTAGTTCTGCCAGTGGTGGTAAGTCTGCGCAAGAGTAAGTGCGCTCTCTACGTATCTCTCCAGCGACTGCTAGAGACATACGTAGAGAGCGCACTTCCTCTTGCGCAGACTGGCCGCCACTGGCAGAACTAACAGGACCCGATACCGGAGCTGCAGGCAGCGGAGGATGGTGGCATGGGATCGATCTGTGTGGATGGGCTGGAGGAAGCAAGCCCCAGGTATGTATAAAACTTTTTTTATTGGTCTCTTGGTTCCTTTAAAGACAGCCCCCCCCCCTCCTCCTGATCCCAGTCACATGCCCCCCCCCCCCCCCCAAGAAAATAAGCAAACTACCAGCCAGGTCAGCACAAAGTTTAAGACAGGGCCCCCCTCCTGCTCCCTGTCACATGGCATTTCCACCTGCTCCCCCATCCCCCAGAAAAGATGCACACTAACAGCCAGGCTTCATAGAGACACATCAGTGACCAGTCATCACTGTGGCACCCGCCGAGCCCAGGAACACTTTCGTTCAGAGAAGGGCAGAGAGGGGAGGCGCACCGCTGGGTGATTCGGTCAACCGCATCTGTCACTCACCGGCAGCCGCACCCTCCCTCCTTCAACTTGAGATGCCATCGTCGGCCAGTCTCTTCCTCTGGCAGCCGTGTCTCTGCTGGTACGTCAGGTGACGGGGTTGCCATGGAGATGCGCCCCGCATAGCAGGAGGAAGCTGCCTCCAAGTTCTTTGATGCCGGGCTCCGTGCCTGCTTTCCGAGGATGAAGGGGAGGGAGGAGGGAAAAACAGGGAGGAGGCAGCTGAGGGAAGTTGAAGGTATCTGCGGCCTGACATGCATGTGGTGAACATGAACATTGGTGTCCGCAGGAGTTTATGCAGCGGACAGGGGTGGCTGCACAGGGCTCCGTCACCCCTTCAAATGATGACACCCGGGGCGGGCCGCTCCTGCCGCTTGACGCTAGCAACGCCACTGCCTGGGTCATCAATGAACTGAAGACATTGTGACAAGTGAGAAGTGAAAAAATAGAAGACACATCAAGAAATGATTGATACTCGCTGTGTAATTCATTTGTGTTTAATTCTCTGTGAGCATCTGTGAGCCTGCTGGCAGGCAGGACAAAAACTGGACAGCACAAACTGCCCTCTTTTTATACATATACTAGTCATGTATAAAAAGGACACATGGCCGCGCTCCCTGTCCCCGCGCACAGCCCCACGCCTGCCCGGCCGCGCACACCAATGGCTACGGTCCCCAGCGGCTGCCTGTTCCCTCTGTCCTCATCCTTCTTCTGTCGGCTACACATGCGCAGTAGCGCAAAACTACGGACACACAGCCAGGAGGAGGATGACGCAGGGACAGTTAGGGATTATTATAGAGGATATGCAGAGAGGCCCAGTGCACACCGGGCGCATCCGCCGGCCGAATCCGCCTGAAAATCCGCGTGGCTAATGTATCTTTATGGGCTGGTGCACACCGGCGGTTTGAGGTTTTTAGCAAACCGCAAACGTGCCTCTTGCTGCACGTTTGCGGTTTGCTTAAAACCTCAAACTGCCAGTGTGCATCAGCCCATAGAGATACATTAGCCACGCGGATGCTGATGCGGATGCGGCCGGCGGATCGCATCAAGATCTGCCCGGTGTGCACTGGGACTAAACTCTGTCATCCGCACCCAAAACCGCTAGCGTTTTGTGGATCTGCTAGCAGTTTTGGTGTGCCCCAGGCCAGAGAGACTGATACTGGTTGCTTGGCAGTTGGAAACAGCCATTATCTCCCACAATGCAATGAGGTTCACAGACAAAAAACTATCAAGGTCATGGCCATGACATCACACTGTGGGAGGGATTTCACTTGAATGTCAGTTACACAAATGTCCCTAATGATCTATTAGAGAAAAGGTAAAGAATTCTCATGGGAAAGAGGGTATCAGTTACTGATTGGGATAAAGTTCATTTTTGCACTAAAGTTCCTCTTTAGTTCCTGCCACATGTGTATTTCCTAAAGAGGAACTGTAGTGAAATTATGGTAATGAATACATTTGCTTATTTTTATACAGCATTTATTTTTAAATTATTTAGACAGTGTTTTCCCATTGTAAATATTTTCTCTCCAATTTACTTTCTGAAACTTAGCATAGCTTGCGCCATCTTTAGTCTTGCCAGGTGATCTCTGCAGAATGTTTGTTTCTGAGAGAACCCTCACATCACACTGTAAGAGGGGTCCCCCCACCCCCACCCACCGATGATCTATTTGAGAAAAGGTAAAGATTTCTTGTGGGAAAGGGGGTATCAGCTACTGAATGGAATGATGTTCAATCCTGGGTTAAAGTTCCTCTTTAACCTCTCCAGGACTGCCTAACACCTATTAGCGTGGCCACGGCGGCAGCCCCAGGACCGCCTAACGCCGATCGGCGTCAAGTCCTGGGGCTGCAGTTTGCAGGAGATCATGCGCAGGCTGCGCGCACATCTCCTGCTTGGGGGGCGGAGCTCCACCCCGCCTTCAGTGTCCGAGCGGCGATTGCCACTCGGGAGACTGTTAGACGGCTAAACATCTTTACACATTGTACACCGCTGCGATCAGCAGCAGCGCTGTACTGGGGACAGCCGTGTGGCACAGCTGTCCCCTCCTGACTGTCGGCGGTGGTCGGCTGCAGAGCCGGATTAAGGCTAAATGGGGCCCTAAGCAAAGTAACTGATTTGGGCCCCCCCCATCATGTCGTAATAGAATCAGAAGATGCAGCTGCACAGCAACATGCCGCACACACCGGGGCAGCCGAGCTACTGGTTGCTATGGGCAACAGACCGCTTTCCTCTGTGGGTGCACAATGCAGGGAATAGCAGCGGCAACATGGAAAGTGAGAGATGAATGGCTGGGACATTTGCACTCAAGGGCTGGGGCAGCACTTACTCCCTGCATCTCCAGCCTGGCAATAGCAGAAAGCTGTGGACACCGCCAAACCGGAAGCCGTTCCCCAGACAGAATTACATAACCACCCCCACCACCGAACAACCGATTTCCTCCCAAACTAGACAGCCACCATGCAGCCTCCATCCCAGTAAATACGATAGTCCAGCAGAGAAGGCAGCCGCAGCGGGGGAGAATGACAGCACCAGATAATAATAATAATGGCAGTATTTGTATAGCGCCTTTCTCCTGTCGGACTCAAAGCGCTTGCGAGGCAGCCACTAGAGCGCACTCAGTAGGCAGTAGCAGTGTTAAGGAGACTTGCTCAAGAAACTCCTTACTGAAATAGGTGCTGGCTTACTGAACAGGCAGAGCAGAGATTTCAACCCAGGTCTCCTGTGTCAGAGGCAGAGCCTTTAACCATTACACCATCCAGCCACTCACATTCACCTATTGCGATCCAAGCAATAGAGTTCCCGTCATCCGGAGCCCATCTGTCTCCTTTAGAGTGCTGCCGCTCTGTTACTATTACTATTACTACTTCCTACTTCCTGTCTGATCTGAGAATCAGGAAGTTCAGAGTGAGTGGCTGCACTGAAGAAGAGACAGATGGGTTTCAGATGACGGGATCTCTATCGCTTGGATCATGGATAGGTGAGTGAGCATTTGCCATCTGCTGCTATCATTCTTGCTGCAGCTGTGGTTCTCTGTGGGAAGGGAGGGAGGAGTGGGCAGTGGCAGAGCGCACAGTAGCAGGAGGGGGACCTAGGAAGAGAGCCTGGCTCTGAAGACAATCAGCAGCGCACGGCATCATTTGAAAAGACAAGACAAAACATTTATATGGCGCTTTTCTCCTGGCCGACTCAAAGCGCCAGAGCTACAGCCACTAGGACGCACCCTATAGGCAGTAGCAGTGTTAGAGAGACTTGCCTAAGGTCTCCTACTGAATAGGTGCTGGCTTACTGAACAGGCAGAGCCGAGATTCAAACCCTGGTCTCCTGTGTCAGAGGCAGAGCCCTTAAAGGGACTCAGAGCAGTGCCTGTGGGTATGCCTTTAAGCATACCCACAACTAATTAATTACATCCTCACACCTACCAGCATGATGTTTGTAATTATATCCCCCTGGGTTCCTTATATTGCATTGCATTGTGCTGAATCGAGCTGCCGACTTTGGAGAAAAGTCGTCCTGTGTAATACAATGTAACTATGGAAAGATGCATATCATTTTGAAGCTCTCTTTCTCCTCTTTCCAATGATAGATAAACTAGCACCCTGCTATTTTCACAATCGAAATTGCCGTGGCTGCGATTTCGATCGCGAAAATAGCGAAAACTAAAAGGCATAGGGCAACGGTTTATATATCATTGGAAAGAGGAGAAAGAGAGCTTTAAAATGATATGCATCTTTCCATAGTTACTGCACTGCTCAGAGTCCCTTTAACCATTATACCATCCAGCCACCGCTGACAGGATGGTGAGGGCTGGTTTATGTGCTGATGGGGCCCCTTTGACTCTGAATGGGGGCCCTAAGCGACTGCTTTTGTTGTCTGGTCGGTAATCCGGCCCTGGTCGGCTGTCATAGGCTGAGGCCTATGACAGCTGATCACATGGATTGGCCAGCGGGGAATCACTTGTGTGCTGTGTTGTGCAGCCCTGCAGCTTGGCCTTAAAGCTGCAGTGGCCATTTTCACAAAAATTAGCCTGGTGTTTCGGGGGGTTTTCCACTGTGGTCCTCAAGTGGTTAAAGATGAACTATCATCAATTCACCTTTATACTTCAGGGCCCCATATGCATAACTGTAATATACATCACACTGCAGCCATAGCAACTTTGGCCCTGATTCTATAAATTGTTCTCCTAAGCAGGGATGAGCAGACAAAATTCACAAAGTCAATTTTGCAGCAAATCAAGGCAATAAGGCAAATTCTTAATGAATATGAGGTTACAATTTGCCATAAGGTGAATTTAGGATTGAAGTCTATGGGACCGTCTTTTGTAGTTAAAGGACACAACCGAGCATTGTAAAAATAATTTTTTTTTTTTTTTAAAATACACTTACCTGAGGCTTCCTTCAGCCCCTTGCAGCCGTCCTGTGCCCTCGCCGCAGCTCTGTTTCCCGCCAGTAGCCCGGGGTACCCTCCGGCGCAAGATGTCCACTGCGCCTATGCGAGCGGCTCTCAGAGTCGCACTAACGTCATCCAGACTGTACTGCGCAGGGGCAGTAGTTCTGTGCCTGCGCTGTACAGTCCGGATGACATCAGTGAGCTGCATGGTATAGTGAAGCAGATGCCGACCTGGCGAGGTCGGCATTTGCACCGGAGGGGGCCAGGAACCATCAGAGTTGCGATGAGGGCACAGGACAGCTGCCAGGGGCTGGAGGAAGCCCCAGCTAAGTAGATTTTTTATTTTTATTCTGCTCTGACCTTCCCTTTAAGTGCAAAACCCCCCATATATGCTATCATTACCAAATTTGCTATGTATGTCAGAGACAATAGTGGGAACATGTTATTTGAAAAGACCTCATTTTTGAGACAATTGTTTAAATGGGAAAACAATTAAAATAATTTAAAGAGTAATCTCACTGCACAAGGATGGCAGACTTAAAGAAATCTTCCCAGAATTACCACTCCTGGTCTACAGGCATCCAGTAAACCTAAGAAAACTCCTTGCCAGGAGTTCCCTGCTCCCACCTGAAAAGAATGGCACATTTCCATGTGGGCAGGAGAGATGTAAAGCCTGTGGTCACATACTATTCACAGACAGCTGGCCAATACCAGATTCTACTGATGCTTTCCACATCCGGGAACATATACATGCACATCATGGTGTTTGCGATTAAAGGGAACCAGAGAGGAACGGGGGGTGAAAAAAGGAAAAGATTTCATACATACCTGGGGCTTCTTCCAGCCCCATAAGCCTGAATCGCTCCCACGCCGCCATCCTCAGCTTCCTGGATCCGCCGGTACCGGGCCCGTCACTTCCGGCGGACGCGGCCAATTGTTCGCATCACAGGTGTTCCCTCTATACACGTACGCATGCGGCTGCGCAGTAAGTAGCCACATGCGTATCTGTATGGAGAGAGCACCCTGTGATGTGGAGAATTGGCCGCGTCCGCCGGCCGACTCGCGGCAATGACGGGACCCGGTGGAGGCAGATCCAGGCAGCGGAGGACGGCGGCGTGGGAGCGATCCGTGCGTATGGGGCTGGAAGAAGCCCCAGGTATGTATGTGTCATCCTCTCTGGTTCCCTTTAAGAGCACAAATTGCCAGACAGAGTGCACATCACTCACACGTAAGTCACATGCATCAAAGCAACATTATTAAAAAAAAATTATACATTACTATGTACACATTAATTGTAAGTTGATAAGCGCAGAGTCCTCCCTCCAGTGTTCCTCACCTCTGTAGTGTTTGTTCTATCAAATGTTCATGTGCTTTTATTGCTGTATTGGTATTCACAAAGCTGTATAGCGGTAATTTAAATAATGAAAATGTAAATTAAATTCTTTGCCCTCTTCTAACATTTCTGGGGAATAGAAAAAGACTTATAATTACCAAAGTATAATTTTACAATTGTTCCATTATGTTCCAGACAATTAAGATTTCTTATTGTAAAAGGTAATACTGAGTGCAATATTTCTGTGACTGAAATAAGGCCAAAACCATCAAAATTCTGTCTTGAGATCAAGCTTTACTTTACGCACTTATGGTAATGTACTGTGCCGTATCACAATGGATGGGACTTTTTTTAAGTAGCTAATTTAAACATAAGCACTATGGTGCACGCCAGAGCCGCCGCAGTGCTTCCCTCTGCATAATACAAAAACCACCTGCTGCTGCATTGGGTAATAAAAAAAGGTTAACAGGCATAGTAAGTGTCATTCTGGCTCTTTTGCACTTTGGAATTTACATCTCAGGCCTGCTTTAAGTACAAAACTCCCATACATGCTCCCAGTCCCATGACCAAATTTGCTATGTATGTCGGGCCAATGGTGGAATAATTTTTGTTTTTGTTCATTTAAAAGCTAATTTTTGAGAAAATTGATGTTAAAGTTTAGGAGAGAAAATACATTTTTAAACAGAAGCAATGCCTCATTCAAATATATAGGCTCATTGCGATGCCCCTAAACATTAGACAAGCCCCTGCTCGAACAGGACACCGAATATGTCTCCTGATTTCGGTTACCACCCAGGTCTTATCGTGCAAGGTATAGTGGCTGAGGCCGAGAAAAACAGAGTACCACCAGACCAAGCAAGACTATGCAGCTGGGTGAAATCAGGAAATAGAGCGGAATGCCCTTGTGAAGGAGATTACACAGATCACACCAGGAGCTATGAACAAGGGAGCAAGATTGCTAGGAATGACCACAGTTCTGAGCTTCTGATAACCGCCACAATAAACAGGACACAATGTTTGCTCAGTGCGACCGCAGAACTGAGCATCTGATGTCCACCACACTGAGTAAACAAGGACAGACAACAGACAGACAGAAGGAATAGTTGCCAATCTAATCGCTGCCCCAGCGATAGCAAGCATCCATACTGGCACGGACAAGACAAACAAGTAGGAGCGTAACTAATAGCAACCGCAGCTATAGTTATGTCCACAGCAACAGCAGGAACAGACAGAAATAAGGAATGCTTGCCAATCTAATCGCCGTCCTAGCGATAGTCAGCATCCACAATGGCGTAGACAAGACAAACAAGTAGCAGCGTAACTAATAGCCACTGCAGCTATAGTTACGTTCACAGGAACAGAAAGACAGAAGGATTGTTTGCCAATCTTATTGCTGTCCCAGCAATAGCTAACATCCACACATGTTCAGACAACACAAACAAGAAGGAACATAACTAATAGCAACCACAGCTATAGTTATGTCCACAGGAACAGAACTAGCAGGAATACTACCAGTCACCAACGTGGTGAAGGCAGTCTCCAAGCTAACAGGATCAGAAAGACTTCACTGTACCCCCGTGGGTGCAGTGAGCATCCAAGCAAGCAAGGCAAGGTAATGCAATACAATTCAAACTTCACACAAGGAACCCAGCGGCCAGCTAAGGCAAAGCTGAACGCTATGATGGGCAAGGTGTGAGAGGAGGAGAAGGGTTTTCTATGGACATCAACCAATGAGAGCAGAGATGCAAATTCCCACATGCTGAATGGTAATTACTCAATCCTGTGTTAGGTTAATTGAAGGCTGCAATCTGACTTTGGATGGAAAGGACTCTCATTACAAATGTATGCCATATTATGCAACAATATGCATGTAGAAAATCCAGAACTGTCTGGCTGCAGTTCAACTGCAGCAAGCCATAGGTGGATTTATAACAACAACCTGAGCTGCTCTGAACTGCAGATTGATTGCAGATGGCAATGAGACTTATTGCAAATGCAATCAAAACTAACCCTTGGCTGTGCAGCTCACGTCACTCCCCCTCACTGTCTCTGCATCCCTGCACATGCGCAGATGGGACACTCACACGGACACGGGACGCAGACAGTAGGGTTTTATTATAGAGGATTTATATAGCACCAACATCTTCCATAGCACTGTGCATATAGTGGGGAATTTACACACATGAAAAGTTCAAACTCTGTACAGTCAGTTCATCCAACAATACAAATACAAACACAGACGATGTTGACGAGTGGTTTGAGACATCACTAATACTGGTGCACGTTCACATGATAAATTACATCGGAATAAGAAACACTAGGAGGAAGATTCCTGCCCTTACTATAACTCTCAAAAATACACCTGATTTCAACAGATTCACTTATCCTTAGAAGAAAAGAAATTGTAACATCAAACTTAAGTTAATTTGGGTTAAATTTTAATACTTTTATACCAGTGATTGAAATAACGATTTCATGTTTTTTTGGCTCAAAACATCTAGAAGGAGGATGGAAGCAGGTAGCGGAGTTCCATGGGCCATACCTTATAAAGATAAAGGAATCATCCACACATAGAGGAAATTCAGCTTTGATATTGAGGTACTCCACAGAGCCACATCCTGAGTGCAGAGTGTCCAGCAACTTAGGTTCTCAACCAGTGGTATGCGTACCCCAGGGGGTACTTCTGATGGGTCCAGGGAGTAATTGGGCTTGATGTAATTAAGTGTAACAAATTTAGAGTTTTAGAAAATGATAATCCTATATAAACTACAACACCAAATGAGTATTTTAGCTAATTAAAAACAATAGTAAATGCCTGGAAATTGTTAACAATTATTGTGTACTACTATTAAATATATTTGCGTCAAGGGGTAATTTAGATCATCTGTACTTAATGAAGGGGTACTTGGTAAGCAAAGGACTACATTCCAAAATAACATTGAGAAACACTGGTCTAGCACATAGCAGAGGTGTGAGAGAGGAATAATGCTGCTGGAAATACATCAGTCCTGCAATTTACATTTCCAGACAAGGAGACTAGATATTAGGCGTTTGTATCTATCCATCCATCCATCCATCCATCCATCTATCTAACTTCTAAAATAAGATGTCATCTGTGATTTTGTTCTGGCAAGAACCTGTATTATTACACATGTATAATTCCTTTTTGAGAGAATGGAGCAATGTGAAGCCTTAGACATAGAAATATTGAATTGGTAGCCAGAGGTTACCGAGGGTCAAACAAAAATCAATATCAGCTGCTTCCGGCTATATGGTTGATAATTATTACCCGCTTGACATGTCTGATGCAAATCGTTTATACTGCAGGTAGTGGGCATAGGAATTATTATTATTGCTCACAACTGAACTCTGAGGTTGACTCTGATCAGTATAGGATGTTATCTAGATAGCATCCCCATAATGAGCAGGCATGAGTTTTTAATCCAGCAGCAATCATTTATTTCTTTTACTATTTTACTGTTTACTGACACTCAACTAATTTAAATGCCTGTTGTGTATTTGTTGTTTTTAATATAATAATCCAATATAATTTTGGGATTCTGGTAACAGTCAACTACAGTATATCATGTTTCCCCCTTTTTTCTACACTTTGTTGTCAGTATTAAGTAGATCGCTGGATTGCATGGAATAAGATATACTGGATATTAGAGAACAACAACTGTCTTCAGTCGCATGACATTGAAGAATAATGGTCCTATGATGCTATCCTGATCAGTTAAATGAGCAATCATGCTGTTAAAATGAATGGTTATATTTCCTGGGTGTTCTCGCATATAAAGAAAGAAGAGCCTTGTGTCTTGGGGAAAATAGCATTTGGTTTAAAACTTAAAGCGGAATATAACCCTGCATTTCAACTTTGTTCTAAAACATTATTTACAGCATATTATATGCAACCAGCATTTTTTTTACTAGACCAACATTGGAAGGGTTAAACACAGAGGTTTAAAGTTCCATGGAGAGATATGCAGAAGTTCAGATTGTTACATTCTATTTAGTTATATGTATCTATTGAGAAATGTTACACACTCTTTGGCTGTCCTCCAACTCCTTCTCAGTCAGAGAGATGAGTCACATTCAACACTTAGATACATTTATGTAAACAAAATGTATCTATGTCAGCTTCCGATGCATCTGCAGTTCTCTCCAGGAACTTTAAAGCTCTGTGTAACCCTTCCAATGCTGGTCTAGTAAAAAACAAATGCTGGTTGCATATAATATACTGTAAATAATGTTTTAGAGCAAAGTTGAAATGCAGGGTTATATTCCGCTTTAAGATGGTTGGCCAAGAATTTTGCCAAAAATAATTTGCTGGGATTATTTCTTCACAGCCGGGGAACCCATAGAGACATTTCAGTGGCCTGCAATGGTTAATGCCATTTTCTAAAATAAAGATTTCAATCTGTCAGATCAGAACAAAATATCTTTCCCAGATGAAAACCTGATAAGCTGGAAAGGATTTTTTCCCAAACACTAAAAGAGCAAAATATTTCTATGGCAATGTCCCTCAACAATGTGTGGGTGAGCTCCATAGCTTAATTGCCTACTGAAATGGTATATCTTTAGACAAATTTCCTCACCTGATAAGGGACCTGCAGGCTGTTTTTCAGCAGACCATGCCCAGTTCTTGCATACATGGCACTGTAATATCTATGGGCTAATCTGCAGATGGTAGGTCAGCTATCTTCAGCAATGCCATGATAAAATGCTACAGTTCTATGCAGAATGCTGTTCGCTTTGGAACCCAAACGTACTCTCTCCGCTGGTGCCAAAACTGTAAGGTAAACAGCCAGTTTGTGCTCTCCAAGTCACATGACCACATGAGCAGGGAGAGATAATTTGCAGGTCTGACTACTGGCATCAGGTCACAATCACTTTGAACTTGTATGGCAACACTAGTTATAATTAATTGAGATTTACAGTATATCGCAATATTCTGACTGACATCACAATAAAGATCACATATGGGCTCCAGTTTTCTATATTTAAAGGGAACTGGAAGTAAGAAGAATATGGAAGCTAACATATGTATTTCCTTTTAGACCCACTCTGCACTCTGAATGGATTAGTTTCATGCTTGTTTTAGGTGTGTGATGCAGACACTACTGATGCCAGAAAACTCAACAGGACATCCAAGCAAATGGTGTTGATTAAAATGAAATAAATATGTCAGCCTCAATATGCCTCTAACTTTAGGTTCCATTTAATAAACCCTATAGCAGGGGTGCCCATTAGGTAGATCGCGATCTACCAGTAGATGGCAAAGGACTTCTTGGTAGATCCCGACCCCACTACATTTTCCATTCTGTATATACAAATGTGCTCCTAAAATTGTACACAGGTAGATCATTTTGACTTGCTAATTTTTCAAAGTAGCTCACAGGCCGAAACAATGTGGGCATTTCTGCCCTATAGCTACTAGGTTAACAGCATCAAATGTAAACTCTCCATGCATGCCCCCAGCTATGGAAGATAGCAATGCATAAAGATGAAAACCAAAGCAAGCAGAACAGTTTGCGTTGGAACATCTCCTTCAAAGTTACTTCCTACTGCCAACACAATATTGCTTTTAGGGTGGTCTTCACTCTTGAAAAGTGTTACCACTGGGTCATATGTACATAAAAATAAATTGATAACAATACTAGTTCAGAAGGTTTGTGTTTTTAATCCATCTGATGTTAAATATATCATCATCTATAATGCATAATCCATTGTTACATTATTTTTTATTTTTTTTTACTACGGACTGTGTTTGCAATGCTGACTTTACATTGTTAATGTCTGATGCGGCTTGGCTGGAGTGAACAGCAGTCTATGAACTCCCCAAACTCCTCCCCCTTCCCATCATCATCCAAGTTGCAAGAGTAAAACACTGGAATATAAATGCAGCTATGAGGTGGGCTGGTTCCGAAGCCCCAAAGTAAAGAAGTCAAACAGCAAAGTACCTCAACGCAAAGTCAGACCACTCTGCTAAAAGCAGTGATTCAGGAATGGAAAACAAAACAGTACCTGTATCGGTAGTTTCCCACCTCAGGATCCACACAATATGCCCAGGAGTATTAAAATGCTTGCTGTAATCCCGACATCCAAAAGGCTGACTGCTGGAATAGCAGCAGCACCGTCCGCCGTACGAGCTCCGCTCTCTGGTGCAGCTGGATGGCCTCCCCGGTCACGTGACTGCCCGAACTTCCGGCTTCCGCTCTCCTGCGTGTCACGCTGGTTGTCGGTGGCTGCTGTCTGACTGTCAGAGTACTGCAGCGCTCAGAGCTGTAATAGAATAAGACACACGGGGGAGCTACTTACTAGCAGTATTCTTGTTTATTACGCATTATTGCAACGTAGCCTCCACTACCCAACTCGAGTTTCGGCTCTCGCCTTCGTCAGGCAGTAAAGGCTACGTTGCAATAATGCTTAATAACGGCGGACGGCGCTGCTGCTATTCCAGCAGTCAGCCTTTTGGATGTAGGGATTACAGCAAGCATTTTAACACTGCTGGGCATATTGTGTGGATCCTGAGGTGGGAAACTACCGATACAGGTACTGTTTTGTTTTCCATTCCTGGATCACTGCTTTTAGCAGAGTGGTCTGACTTTGCGCTGAGGTACTTTGCTGTTTGACTTTTTCAAGTTGTAAAAGAGAAGTTAGGAGGGAGCACCAGCCAGTCTTTCCCTGTGAACACAGAGCTGAGCCAGTGCGTCTCCTCCCTGTATTCCACAGATGGAGGACATTGCAAGGCCAACTTCTTCCCTGTGCTGCACAGGAGGTGGCAGGGAGAGGGAGTGCTGAGATCAGTTGATGACTCTGTGCAGAAGAAGAAATACCCACTCTGCTGGCAGTTCTACACATTATGCACAAATCTATGCATTTTGTGTATTTCTTTGGACTAGCTACATGAAATATGAAAACCTGAATAGTCCTTTATTCACCTTTAGTAACAATGAAAACAGCAGAAGGGTGATCTAGGGTTACCTCTCTGAGACAATATTAAATAAGGTGAACAAGACAATTTTCATAAGTCTGCATGCCAACCTTTACAATGACAAAAGCTAAAATTTCATTATGGGTATGTAGACATTTGATGTGCAATATATTTACTTAGATAATTACCTTCACTGTTAATAGATCATGTCTCAAGAGGCCAGAGACAGACACTGCTGTGCTGCATAAAGCTTTTTTGAACATCTTTAGCATTGACTGCACTGCGCCATATCAGAGGAGTGAAGTAGGCAATTTAATGGAAAAAAAAAGTCTAGTCCTCATTTTTTTCATGCAGAACTCACTTTGAACAGTACAATGCAAACTCATTTCATTTTATGAGCCGTGTTCATCCCACTTGTCCTTGTGTCATATACTTTGTTAGCTTTATTCCTGAGATAAGTAAAATATAATTTAAAAAGAAAAAAAAGCACAATGCTGTGTGAATGCAAAATCACTGGTTACGTAGTAGTAACAATCAAGGCACTTGTTTTTCTTCTTTTTTTTTGACAGAGATCACTGGATAAATCCTATAATTCAGAAATATATATTTTTCATAGAACAATTGGCATTTTATTTTTTTATTTGAACAAAATGGCTTGGTTTTTTTTCCAAGTAGTGATTTATGCCGTTTTGGGTTTTTTTCCTGTAAAAGCCACAAAAGCTTATGACAAGCAAGGTGTGCTTTTCTACATTATTTATCTAGCAATTTTTTTACATGATTTATTTAGCATTTTTCATTCTAAATCAAAAACAAGGTGAAAGACAAAGAAGAGGAAATGGCAGATAAATGACAGCTCAACAAGGATAGTGTACTTGTTTCTTTTGTTGTTGTTGTTTTCAAAGCACAATTAACTGGGGCAGCACGGTGGCGTAGTGGTTAGCTCTCTCGCCTTGCAGCGCTGAGTCCCTGGTTCGAATCCCAGCCAGGGCACTATCTGCAAAGAGTTTGTATGTTCTCTCCGTGTCTGCGTGGGTTTCCTCCGGGCACTCCGGTTTCCTCCCACATTCCAAAAACATACAGATAAGTTAATTGGCTCCCCATAAAATTGGCCCTAGACTACAGTACTTACACTACATAATATAGACATACGGCAATGGTAGGGATTAGATTGTGAGCTCCTTTGAGGGACAGTTAGTGACAAGATATATATATATATATACACTGTACAGCGCTGCGTAATATGTCGGCGCTATATAAATACTAAATAATAATAATAATAATAACTATAAACAGAGGGAGATTATTTAGTGAACAATTTTGCATCAGAATCTGGTACTTATGCATCAACTGATTTTTGACTTTTCAAATTGCATTGCCTGTAATGACCATGATGGCTTTGCAAATGTAAAGTGTCAGTTTGTGATAATAGTAGTTACTACATAAATGGTTACACCCAAAGGAAGTGGTCTGGGGCTACATTTGATGAAGTGCCAGTGCTATTTCTCAGCTGTGAGGAGAGGGACTCTGTGTGCCTAATGCTGTATAATTATTATGCATTTATATAGTGCTGCTGGCATCTTCTGCTTCACACTGTACATAGATATCTTCAGTGGTGTAACAATAAAGAATGCAGAGGTGGGTACTGCACCAGGAACCCTGGACCCACATGAGGCTCTCCTTCAGTAACTGCATTAGCTCTTTATTGGTGCTGAAATTGTAATGATTACATCTGTATGTGGTCTAAATGGTGTTACATCTCTCTCTAATGTACTTGGAAACCTAATTGTGTCAGTCTGTGTCATGCAAGTATTAGTGATGGCAGAACACTTTCACAGGCAAACAGTTCCCAGTGAACAGTCGCTGCTTGCACATTCACGAGTTATACGGGCCATTTGCAACTTCCTAATTCTTTACTATGGAACAATTTTTTTTACCCTTCACCCTAAAGTCATACAGGACAGGACAACCAATCAGACAGGATCACCACCTGGGCCACACCCTCCCTTTAAAAGGCATGATTCCGGCTGCCATTTTCACCCTGCATGTAGTCATTGTAGAGAGAGGAGCTGCTGGCTGCTGCTGCATAGTAAGAGGGCCAGTTCGATAGGCTGCTTGTAGGTGCCCCTATTCCTTTCTGTTCACCACTATTTACCACAATAGTCCTTATAAGGACGAATCCTGACCCCACTTCTATATTATTATTCTATATACTTCATGTAAATGCACTGTTACTATGGGAACCGGCCACTCTCCAGTCTCTTTACTGCGGTTTGTGGGTCATGGTAATCTGAGGTCTGATTGCTGTCGCCCCAGGTGGAGTGAGGGATCCGGACTCTGGAGAAGGGGGTCGCTGAGCACTGGGCGGCAGGAGCAGGTGAAGGAGCAGCAGCCAGGGGAGGTGGGAAGGGGGGCAGGATGCCAACCCCAGAAAGACGCCGCCTGACGCAAGTGGTTCAGGCTGCTACTTGGGTGGTCCGCCCCTGGCTGTCTGTGGTGCAGTTGCTTACACACAACACACCAGACACTACCTGTATACAGTATCACTGCATTTACCATGCACCAGTATGTTATTGCCATTATCACCCTTGCATTTAATGTTTTTCATTGTTATCTGAGCTTAAAATATGTGTCACTGCTGTTGTGCTGACATTGTGAAAAATCAAGTTGCACATCACATTTATTTTAGAAACATGACAGGCAGAGACAGGCCAAAGAGCAGAGGTGCTAGAGGTCATTGTTGTGCATCATCCAGTGGCCATGGCATGTGATCTTCTCCAGAAGAAACAGCTTACTTCCCAGAATGCAGAAGAGGTGGTTGACTGGCTCACTCAGTATTCCACCTCTTCTGCTGCCATCGTTCCCACACCCTCGTTATCCTCCTCTGCTGTGGTCAACTGTCAATCCACCTCAACCACCACAGCCCCTTCAGATGAATTGGATTGCTCAGGGGAGCTATTTCCCCTGGCATTGACAAACCTAAGTGACTTGCCAGTGTTCTTGCCATCTGATGAAAGACAAAAGGATAGTCAGACACACAGACTGTACCCAGATCACCACAAGGTGAAATGTCCCTGCTGCTGTGGACTTCTGTAAGCTAGAAAGTGTAAGCAATGGAGGAGAGGATGATGAGGCAGGGTGTAATGTCACTTGGGGTTAGCCAGACAACACTTCTAGTGGTACTAGACCATCTCAACGAGGGCCATTAGTATGGAAATACTTCTGTGTGTGCTGCTGACAGTTCAAAAGCCATCTGCATCCTGAGTCACCAGCAAATTAGTCGTGGGAAGACCAGCACCTACATAGGAACAGCTTCGCTAATAAGGCGCCTGAAGTCACATCACAAAGCCCTGAGGCAGGAAGCCCATAAAGAGAGAAGCACTCAAAGTGCAATCCCGCCTCCTTGTGTTCCACCTTCCACCTCCTCCTCTCCCTCGTTCTCAGTTGTTCTCCACTCCACCTTCCAGCCTGCCCACTTCATTATTATCGCAACAGAGTCAACATTCCATCCCTATGCATAAAGAGGAAAAGATAGGGCACAGTTAATGCTATAGGTACCTTTTAATCACTGAGGCATACAATCAGCGTGGTTAGCAGTGGGGGTTAACAAGTCTGACAGTTGTTTTGTGTCACAAATGCTTCTTCAGAGGCTATAATAATGGTTTATGCATATGGATTTGTCTTTTCCTAAGTGCACATTTTTGATGGTACAGGATCCCAGAGCAGCCTTCACTGATCCCAGTTGCAGATTCTAGTACCAGTCTTTACATTTCTACGAATTAGTAATTAAACATTCCATCCCACAGATGTTGGAGGGAAAAAAATGTTCTTGCCCAGTAACCCCCTTGACTAATGTCTAACTGCTAGCTTATCAGAACTGCTAGGCTGCCATCTTTTACTGTATCACGTGGTGGATTTACAGGCCTTTAACAAATTTGTAGGCATCACAGCACTGCAGTGGAAGGAAACGGAAAGAAGATATTTTTCACAGAAGGGCATTCCAGACCTGAACCGGCAAGTGGAGCTGCAGGACACCCAATCTCTGGCAAACAGTGTTGGGGCCAAGGTCCATCTGACCACAGACACCTAGCCTCAGTTTAGGTAGCTACTATAGTTGCCCCCAGTATAGCTAGTATAGTTGCCCCCCATATAGCTAGTATAGTTGCTTCCAGTGTAGCTAGTATAGTTGCCCCCATATAGCTAGTATAGTTGCCCCCAGTATAGCTAGTATAGTTTCCCCCAGTATAGTTGCCCCCAGAATAGCTAGTATAGTTGCCCCCAGAATAGCTAGTATAGCTGCTCCCAGTGTAGGTAATATAGTTGCCCCCAGTATAGCTAGTATAGTATTGCTAGTATAGTTGCCCCCAGTATAGCTAGTTTAGTTGCCCCCAGTGTAGGTAATATAGTTGCCCCCAGTATACATAGTATAGTTGCCCCAGCATTAGTATAGTTGCCCCCAGTATAGCTAGTATAGTTGCCCCAGTATTAGTATAGTGGCCCCTAGTATAGTTGCCCTAGTAGTATAGTATAGTTGCCCCTGGTAGGGGGGAAGCTTGGAAGTAGGGGTAGCGGCGGGGAGGGGGGCCAGACCCCCCACCTCCCTCACCTGGGTCCCCTCCTTCTGGCGCTTCCCCCCTCCTAATTAGCAGCAGCTTAGAGAAGCGGGCGGAGAGGACTTACCTGCTTCCTGGCGACGGTGCACAGCGTCATCCTCACGTGACACTGGTCTCCGACTTCTCTGGCGCTCACTGTGCTTCTGCTAATCAGGAAGCACAGTGAGCGGTGGCGGATACCAGTGTCACGTGGCGATGACGCTGTGCACCATCGCCTGGAACGCAGGAAGCAGGTGAGTAAGTCCTCTCTGCCCGCTCCTGCCCGCTTCTCCTAGCTGCTGCTAATTAGGAGGGGGGAAGCGCCAGAAGGAGGGGACCCAGGTGAGTGAGGTGGGGGTTCTGGCCCCCCTCCCCGCCGCTGTCCCCGCTACCCCTCCTTTCTGTGTTGCTTCCCCCTCCTGCACAGGCCTCTGTGGGAGGCCTTGGTGACACCCCCTGGGACGTCCGATTCCCAGAGCACCCCGCCCCTTGCTGCACTATGGTAGGAACGCCACTGATTGATGTAAAATATCTTAGTCATCAAGTTATCACAGAAGCTAGAGGTCTTAGACCAAAATGTGGTAGAAAAGTCATCTATTCCATTCTCCCAGCATACAAACTAATATGCCTACATTTGTCCTGGTCATAAGCTTTGTCAGAAACTAACCAATTACAAATGTTATTATTATGGGAGAAAACCAGAACAGCTGGAGGAACTCATGCAAACACAGGAAAACATCCAGGCTCCATGCACTTAGTGCCTTTAGTAGGGCTCAAATCTTACAGCTACAATGTTAGATTGCTAACCATTTAACCGTTACATAAATGAACCTGAGAATGGACTTACCTGGAGGCTATGGCAGAATCTTTCTGGGCTGTATGTGAAAAAGTATTATCAACATTATTTTGAGTATCTTCTTGCTTCCTGGTGGTTTAAAAGACATTTTATTGTCAAGTTGTGATGTGTATAAACAAGTTGTGAAAATATCACCTAGGAGAAAACTTGGGAGATAAATGGCCCATAGGTCTATATGCAATTTACTTCTTCTCCTGTGTTTTCTCCTGGGAGATATTTTTTCATCTTGCATCTAAAAGAATTTGAGCACTTTTCAATTGAAAAATTACTAAAAAGTAAATAAAAAAGTACAAAAAAAGTACAATCAAAATTATGATGAGAATTTTCTTTTCTTATTGAAAAAGCATTTTCTTGACAAGTTGTGTGTAAAATGTGTAAATCATTTCTGTATGTCCCCATTCATAAATAGTTTATAACACTCCTGTAACTTACAGTATTAATTTTTGCTCTTCATAGTTTCACTCACATAAATGTGCTGTTACCTGCTATTTATCTTGTCTTTTTAGAGAAGCCGATACTTTATTATTCCATGTTAACTGATGGTTTAGAAGCAGTGCTTTAGAAATATATATATATATATATATATATATATATATATATATATATATATATATATATATATATATATATATATATATATATATATATATATGCATTATTATGTATTTTATGTGCATACAGCATAATGTCTTTATCTTGTGCTACATATTTGGACTTGATACTAGGTCACATAAGAACAAAGTGATCCTTTTATCTCCTGTAATACATCTCAGCAGCTTGTCAAATCTCATCCAAGATTGTTTGTAGTCTGGAAAACTTAGCCTATGCTTTTCTAATTAATTTTACTTTTAGCCACAGAAAGAAACATTTTTGACCTTTTCTTAATTAAAAAGAAAATCAAAGGGGGGCATAGACTGTCTGTATACTGCTCTGCCTTTCCACTGTTTAATAGATTACAGTGCCTGTGTTATATTGCAGGCTGTATGTGTGCCTTTAAATATGTTTATATTAAAATACAGAAAGGGAAGGCTGGCGATGACTGTCTAATGTTCCAACAGTGCTTTTACAGTAACCTTCCATGCAGGATCTAAACTTTGATTTACACGTGACTTATTTGGCCACGGACAAGACTCGTTCCCCAACCACTGCCACCAAGACCAAACCGGTTCATTCTGGCAGCACTTCACACAGGCACCTCTATTGCAGCTTTTACTCACAGTTATCTTCAACACCATGTAATGAATGTTTCTACAAGTAAACAGCGCAAGTCTAACTGACACATACACAGTTCACTTGCAGAAAGATTCCGCACAAGGAGCTGATGTCAGCTGTGAGTAAAAGCTGCAACAGAGGTGCCTGTGTGAAACGCTATGTGTATGTTACTCAAGCAATTTAACCTCCCCTGGGAGCAGTGTATTATGCCACAGACAGCAACAGATTTGTACTTTATAGCACCCAAAGCCCACTGTTGCCAAAAGCCTGCTCCACCCAACAGCATTCTATCCAACACCCTGACTAGTGATCACTGGTTTGAATGGGCTCCCCTCCATTGTGCTGCCCCCCCCCCCCCCTTAACAAACAAGCAGTTCATGCTTTGTCTACTTGCACTCCCTGTAATCTTGCAGTTCTGCTCAGATTTGCACAGCAGCCAATAGCTAGAGTTGGGCCGAACCTCCGATTTTAGGTTCGCGAACCTGGTTCGCGAACTTCCGCGGAAGGTTCGGTTCGCGTTAAAGTTCGCGAACCGCAATAGACTTCAATGGGGATGCGAACTTTGAAAAAAAAAATAATTATGCTGGCCACAAAAGTGATGGAAAAGATGTTTCAAGGGGTCTAACACCTGGAGGGGGGCATGGCGGAGTGGGATACATGCCAAAAGTCCCGGGGAAAAATCTGGATTTGACGCAAAGCAGCGTTTTAAGGGCAGAAATCACATTGAATGCTAAATGACAGGCCTAAAGTGCTTTCAAACATCTTGCATGTGTATACATCAATCAGGTAGTGTAATTAAGGTACTGCTTCACACTGACACACCAAACTCACCGTGTAACGCACCGCAAACAGCTGTTTGTGTAGTGACGGCCGTGCTGGACTGGTGCGCACCATGGCGAGAGTGCAGGTTTTGGTGGCTTTACAGCCCATATGGTCGCCTGGCTGATGTAGCTGAATGACAGAACAGTGACTGTCCAGCTGATCAAATTTGGTCTGACCACAATGAGGCAACGACCTTATTATCGTGGGTGTGCCCCCCGAGACACTCATCTAGGCGCCGGTCATTGCTTCATTGTGATACGCAAGCCCCTTCACCACGGCAAGGTAATGATCACGAAGGGGAATGGGCGCATGTACATGCCTTTTCTTTTGTTGTTGCAGCTGCCCGCAGTGCAGCCAGAAAAATTAGGCAGTCATGTACACGCACCAGAAAAATTATTACAGCGGCCGCTGCTAGCAGCGGCCTAAAAAATTCAGCAATCCGCCTGGAGTCCCGGACCCTGTTGGTGGTGGCGGAGAAGGTAGTCAAGCGGCCTGCAGGCAGACATGCTGTGTGGAGGGACTGGGAGCGACTTAGTCTTCTTGGGGCAGGCCAGGCAGCCAGTCACACGGCGTGCAGGCAAAGATGCTGTGTGTGCGGGGACTGACTTAGTCTTGGGGCGGGCAGCAGCCCTCCGGGATCCATGCCTCATTCATTTTGATAAAGGTGAGGTACTTAACACTTTTGTGACTTAGGCGACTTCTCTTCTCTGTGACAATGCCTCCAGCTGCGCTGAAGGTCCTTTCTGACAGGACGCTTGCGGCAGGGCAGGAGAGAAGTTGGATGGCAAATTGGGACAGCTCTGGCCACAGGTCAAGCCTGTGCACCCAGTAGTTCAAGGGTTCCTCATCGCTGTTCACAGCAGTGTCTACATCCACACTTAAGGCCAGGTAGTCGGCTACCTGCCGTTCCAGGCGTTGGTGGAGGGTGGATCCGGAAGGGCTACGGCGAGGCGTTGGACTAAAGAACGTCCGCATGTCCGACATCACCATGAGATCGCTGGAGCGTCCTGTCTTTGACTGCGTGGACACGGGAGGAGGATTAGTGGCAGTGGTACCTTGCTGGCGTTGTGCCGTCACATCACCCTTAAAGGCATTGTAAAGCATAGTTGACAGCTGGTTCTGCATGTGCTGCATCCTTTCCACCTTCCGGTGAGTTGGTAACAGGTCCGCCACTTTGTGCCTGTACCAAGGGTCTAGTAGTGTGGCCACCCAGTACAGGTCATTCCCCTTGAGGTTTTTTATACGGGGGTCCCTCAACAGGCAGGACAGCATAAAAGACGACATCTGCACAAAGTCGGATCCAGTACCCTTCATCTCCTCTTGCTCTTCCTCAGTGACGTCAGGTAAGTCAACCTCCTCCCCCCAGCCGCGAACAATACCACGGGAAGGTTGAGCAGCACAAGCCCCTTGCGATGCCTGCTGAGGTTGTTCTCCTGCCGCTGTCCCCTCCTCCTCCTCCTCCTCCTCCTCCTCCCCCAAAGAAACACCTTGCTCATCATCCTCTGAGTCTGACTCGTCTTCTGCACACGACTTCTCTTCTTCCTCCTCCTCCCCCCTCTGTGCTGCCGCAGGTGTTGAGGAAACAGCTGGGTCTGATGAAAATTGGTCCCATGCCTGTTCCTGCCGTAACGGTTCCTGGTCACACTCATTCACAGCTTCATCCGCCACTCTACGCACAGCACGCTCCAAGAAGTAAGCGTAGGGAATTAAGTCGCTGATGGTGCCCTCACTGCGGCTCACCAGGTTGGTCACCTCCTCAAACGGCCGCATGAGCCTGCATGCATTTTCCATCAGTGTCCAGTTGTCGGGCCAGAACATCCCCATCTTCCCAGACTGTTTCATTCTACTGTAGTTGTAGAGGTAGTCGGTCACGGCTTTCTTCTGTTCTAGCAGGCGGGAGAACATGAGCAGGGTCGAGTTCCAGCGAGTCGGGCTATCGCAAATGAGGCGTCTCACCGGCATGTTGTTTTTGCGCTGAATTTCCGCAAAGCGTGCCATGGCTGTGTAAGACCGCCTCAAATGCCCACAGAACTTCCTGGCCTGCTTCAGGACATTCGCTAAGCCAGGGTACTTTGCCACAAATCTTTGAACCACTAGATTCATGACATGTGCCATGCAGGGTATGTGTGTCAGCTTCCCCATATGCAAAGCGGCAAGCAGATTGCTGCCGTTGTCGCACACCACGTTGCCTATCTCCAGGTGGTGCGGGGTCAGCCACTCATCCACCTGTTTCTTAAGAGCAGCCAGGAGAGCTGCTCCAGTGTGACTCTCCGCTTTGAGACAAGACATGTCTAAGATGGCGTGACACCGTCTTACCTGGCATGCAGCATAGGCCCTGCGGAGCTGGGGCTGTGTAGCTGGAGAGGAGAACTGCCACTCAGCCAAGGAGGAGGAGGACAGCGAAGAGCATGTAGCAGGAGGAGAGGAGGTGGCAGGAGGCCTGCCTGCAAGCCGTGGAGGTGTCACAATTTGGTCCGCTGCGCCCTGCTTGCCATCGTTCACCACCAGGTTCACCCAATGGGCTGTGTAGGTAATGTAGCGGCCCTGCCCGTGCTTGGCAGACCAGGCATCCGTGGTCAGGTGTACCCTTGACCCAACGCTCTTCGCAAGAGATGACACCACTTGCCTCTCAACTTCACGGTGCAGTTGGGGTATGGCCTTTCTCGAAAAATAAGTGCGGCCTGGCATCTTCCACTGCGGTGTTCCGATGGCCACAAATTTACGGAAGGCCTCAGAGTCCACCAGCCGGTATGGTAACAGCTGCCGAGCTAACAGTTCCGCCACGCCAGCTGTCAGACGCCGGGCAAGGGGGTGACTGGCCGAAATTGGCTTCTTCCGCTCAAACATTTCCTTCACGGACACCTGACTGCTGCTGTGGGCAGAGGAGCAGGAACCGCTCAAGGGCAGAGGCGGAGTGGAGGAGGGTGCCTGTGAAGGTGGAAGGGAGAAAGCGGCAGAAGCAGATAATGCACCTGATGGAGGAGGAAGAGGAGAAGGAGGGTGGCTTTGCTTTTGTGTGCTGCTGCTGCTTTTGTTCAGGTGGCCATCCCATTGCTGTTTGTGCCTTTTCTCCAGGTGCCTTCGTAAGGCACTTGTCCCTACGTGAGTGTTGGCCTTTCCACGGCTCAATTTTTGTTGGCAGAGCGAACAGATGGCTTTGGTCCGATCTGAGGCACACACATTAAAAAATTTCCACACCGCTGAGCCACCCTGGGATGTGGGCACTATGGGGACCTCAGCAGCTGATGCTGAAGGGCAAGTTGGCTGGCTGTACATAGGTGGCGATACATGGTGCCGGACTCTGCCACCAGCTGTTTCTGACGAAGAGCTGCCCCAGCTTCTTTCAGCAACTTCTCTCCTCCTACTACTCTCTGACTCCCCCTCTGAACTGTCCCCCTCTTCATCTCCTCTATTGGGAACATACAGAGGATCCCTATCATCGTCATCATCGTAATCATCCTGCCCAGCTTCGCTTGCCTCAGACAAATCCAAACATGCACCATCAGTAGGTCCTTCATCCTCCTTACACGTTACATCCATAGTGTTGCCGGGTAACTCAAATATATGAGCTGGTGAAAATTCATCTGGCTGTAACAACAATGGCTGTGCATCAGTGAATTCAACACTAAATAATTCTTGCGAAGTGTCAAATGCAGCGGAAGTGGTGCTAGTAGTAGCGCTGGTGGCTGAGCAAGATGAGGTGTTCTGTGTCGCTAAATACTCAACCACGTCCTGACAATCTTGGGAGGTGATGGGACGTGCCTTCTTCCGAGCACTGTACTGTGGGCCAGGTCCACACGAAATTACATTTACACGACCTCGCGCAGACCTGCCGGGTGGCCTTCCTCTGGCTCTGGCACTACCTCTTCCTCTACCTGTTTTGTCCATATCGGGTATGCACGGAGTGGTATATCACACTGCGTGCACTCACGTAGGTAGGTGGGTTCACTTAACTGCACAGGTATGCGCACTGATGCGGTGGGTTCACTGAACAGAACAGGTATACAGTGGCGGGTTCACAGAACAGGTATGCAGTGGCAGGTTCACTGAACACAACAGGTATGCAGTGGCAGGTTCACTGAACACAACAGGTATGCAGTGGCGGGTTCACTGAACAGGTATACAGTGGCGGGTTCACTGAACAGAACAGGTATGCAGTGGCGGGTTCACTAAACAGAACAGGTATACAGTGGCGGGTTCACTAAACAGAACAGGTATACAGTGGCGGGTTCACAGAACAGGTATGCAGTGGCAGGTTCACTGAACACAACAGGTATGCAGTGGCAGGTTCACTGAACACAACAGGTATGCAGTGGCGGGTTCACTGAACAGGTATACAGTGGCGGGTTCACTAAACAGAACAGGTATACAGTGGCGGGTTCACTAAACAGAACAGGTATACAGTGGCGGGTTCACAGAACAGGTTTGCAGTGGCAGGTTCACTGAACACAACAGGTATGCAGTGGCGGGTTCACTGAACAGGTATACAGTGGCGGGTCCACTGAACAGAACAGGTATGCAGTGGCGGGTTCACTGAACAGGTATACAGTGGCGGGTTCACTGAACAGAACAGGTATGCAGTGGCGGGTTCACTAAACAGAACAGGTATACAGTGGCGGGTTCACAGAACAGGTATGCAGTGGCAGGTTCACTGAACACAACAGGTATGCAGTGGCAGGTTCACTGAACACAACAGGTATGCAGTGGCGGGTTCACTGAACAGGTATACAGTGGCGGGTTCACTAAACAGAACAGGTATACAGTGGCGGGTTCACTAAACAGAACAGGTATACAGTGGCGGGTTCACAGAACAGGTTTGCAGTGGCAGGTTCACTGAACACAACAGGTATGCAGTGGCGGGTTCACTGAACAGGTATACAGTGGCGGGTCCACTGAACAGAACAGGTATGCAGTGGCGGGTTCACTGAACAGGTATACAGTGGCGGGTCCACTGAACAGAACAGGTATGCAGTGGCGGGTTCACTAAACAGAACAGGTATACAGTGGCGGGTTCACTAAACAGAACAGGTATACAGTGGCGGGTTCACAGAACAGGTATGCAGTGGCAGGTTCACTGAACACAACAGGTATGCAGTGGCGGGTTCACTGAACAGGTATACAGTGGCGGGTCCACTGAACAGAACAGGTATGCAGTGGCGGGTTCACTAAACAGAACAGGTATACAGTGGCGGGTTCACTAAACAGAACAGGCATACAGTGGTGGGTTCACAGAACAGGTATGCAGTGGCAGGTTCACTGAACACAACAGGTATGCAGTGGCGGGTTCACTGAACAGGTATACAGTGGCGGGTCCACTGAACAGAACAGGTATGCAGTGGCGGGTTCACTGAACAGAACAGGTATGCAGTGGCGGGTTCACTAAACAGAACAGGTATACAGTGGCGGGTTCACTAAACAGAACAGGTATACAGTGGCGGGTTCACAGAACAGGTATGCAGTGGCAGGTTCACTGAACACAACAGGTATGCAGTGGCGGGTTCACTGAACAGGTGTACAGTGGCGGGTCCACTGAACAGAACAGGTATGCAGTGGCGGGTTCACTGAACAGGTATACAGTGGCGGGTCCACTGAACAGAACAGGTATGCAGTGGCGGGTTCACTAAACAGAACAGGTATACAGTGGCGGGTTCACAGAACAGGTATGCAGTGGCAGGTTCACTGAACACAACAGGTATGCAGTGGCGGGTTCACTGAACAGGTATACAGTGGCGGGTCCACTGAACAGAACAGGTATGCAGTGGCGGGTTCACTGAACAGGTATACAGTGGCGGGTCCACTGAACAGAACAGGTATGCAGTGGCGGGTTCACTAAACAGAACAGGTATACAGTGGCGGGTTCACAGAACAGGTATGCAGTGGCAGGTTCACTGAACACAACAGGTATGCAGTGGCGGGTTCACTGAACAGGTATACAGTGGCGGGTCCACTGAACAGAACAGGTATGCAGTGGCGGGTTCACTGAACAGGTATACAGTGGCGGGTCCACTGAACAGAACAGGTATGCAGTGGCGGGTTCACTAAACAGAACAGGTATACAGTGGCGGGTTCACTAAACAGAACAGGTATACAGTGGCGGGTTCACAGAACAGGTATGCAGTGGCAGGTTCACTGAACACAACAGGTATGCAGTGGTGGGTTCACAGAACAGGTATGCAGTGGTGGGTTCACAGCACAGGTATGCAGTGGTGGGTTCAATGAACAGGTATACAGTGGCGGGTCCACTGAACAGAACAGGTATGCAGTGGCAGGTTCACTGAACAGGTATGCAGTGGTGGGTTCACAGAACAGGTATGCAGTGGTGGGTTCACAGAACAGGTATGCAGTGGTGGGTTCAATGAACAGGTATACAGTGGCGGGTCCACTGAACAGAACAGGTATGCAGTGGCAGGTTCACTGAACAGGTATGCAGTGGTGGGTTCACAGCACAGGTATGCAGTGGTGGGTTCACTGAACAGGTATGCAGTGGTGGGTTCACAGCACAGGTATGCAGTGGTGGGTTCACAGCACAGGTATGCAGTGGTGGGTTCACAGCACAGGTATGCAGTGGTGGGTTCACAGCACAGGTATGCAGTGGTGGGTTCACAGAACAGGTATGCAGCCAGACAGGAACAAGTTAAGCCTAACTAATCTTTCCCTGAGAGACAGTCTGCAGCAGCTCGCCCTACTCTCACTAACGCAGGCAGCACACGAGTGACCGTAATGGCCGCCGCTGCCTGCCTTATATAAGGGGGGGTGGGGCTCCAGGGGCTAGTGTAGCCTAATTGGCTACACTGGGCCTGCTGACTGTGATGTAGAGGGTCAAAGTTGACCCTCCATGTGCATTATGGGGCGAACCGAACTTCCGCAAAGGTTCGCCTGCGGGACGCGAACGCGAACCACTGAAGTTCGCATGGAACCGTTCGCAGGCGAACCGTTCGGCCCAACTCTACCAATAGCATCATGGGCATGCACAATTGAGAAATGACGCTTGTGTGTGGGCAGCACTTGTCATGTACACATACCTATAATATTCCCAGCCTTGGCTGCTGTGCACATCTGGGCAGGAGGCGTGGAATTACAGGGAGCGTGACTGGCTGCAGTCGGAAGCCACAAACAGAGGATAGAGCAGTGCAATGGAGAGAAGATCACCCATAACAGAGAACAAGAAAAAAAACATATATTTAGAGAGAGGTCATTACCAGTGGCTGACCAGTAATAAACTGTCTGACAGCTGGAGGTGTGAGCGAACTAATGGAACTGATATTGAATGTGTGCATGAAAACTCACCAATCAGGAGTTCTGCTCTCTACTGTACAACCCCTGGCTTATCAGAAATCAGAGTCTGGTCGTTTCAATACATGGAATGACAATCAGGTGTAAGTGAGATACTCTTTATTTAAAGAACAGTGATTGCACATGCAGCACAGCTGAGGCAATGTATCATGACTTGAGCAAAGGTGGTGTCTAAAGGGGAACACTTGAAAAAGGCTGTGATTAAATTTGGACGCCACTATACTTACAATACAATTTATCCACTATAACAGTTATCCTGTCGCAAAATGTTAAATTTGGATGCAGCACTGTGGTAATGGTAAGTTTACTGCCACAAAAACACCACTACAGTAAAAAAAAAAATCTGCTACGTTAAAAAAAATATATGTTATAGTAAAAAATATCTGGTTCAAAATATCTGTCACAGCAGTTCAACTGGTAAATCTAGGCACAGCACTATGGTAATGATGAACTCCGCTATAGTAAAAATGATCCAGTGCAGTTGTTCAATTTTAAGAGTTAGGAAGGTTAGGAGCCCATCAAGGGTTAAGAGTGTGTGTGCGTGTGAGGGGGGAGGTTAAGGTAGGCACCCACCAAGGGAGTTTTAATGTTGTGCACCACCTGGGGTGTCTTTAGTGTTGAGCACAACCTGGGGGAAGGGGTCTTTAATGGTAGGCACCACCTGGGGTGTCATTAATTTTAGACACCACCTTGGGAAGTTATTAGTGTTAGGCCCCACCTTGGGGGTGTCAGTAATGTCTTAGATACCTCTGCTGCGGGAAGCGGCGCAACCGCCGCTTCAGCGTCTGACGTCACTGTGGCCGTTGTCGCGTCCCCGCAAGCTCCTCTCGCTCCTTCCGGCAGGCAGGGCCTCTCTCCTTTACACCAGCGCAGGTTAGCACGCGCGAGCACCAGGCGGCGTGATCTTTATGCGCTAAGGAGACGAGTCAGCTGACTTGCTGGTCAGTTGACTACTGCTTGCCGTTTCTCATCCTTGATTGGTTGACTCGCCTGGGGCGGGTCATTTGGAATTGCTTGTCTCTATTTAAGCTTAGAGCTGTCAGAGGCTCGTTGTCTGTTGTTGCTGAAACTTCGCAGTGAAAGCTCTCAGACCTTAGTCAGATTTGTGTGTGCTTGAACCGGCAGGACCCCGGGGATTCGCACTTAGCTTAGGAATTAATATTATATTGTATTATTATTACTGTATATGATCTTTGCCTGTGTCTCCGACTATTGCCTCCTGATTCTGTACCTTTGCCAATCTGATCTGCTGCCGACTTTAGCCTGAACTCTTACTTCGATTTAGCCTCCTGATTCTGTACCTTTGCCCTTCTGATCTGTTGCCGACCTCGGCTTGTATACTCACTATGATTTTGCCTGACGATTCTGTACCGCTGCCTGACCGACCTGTTACCGACCTCGCTTTCTCGACCACTTGGAATACTCCTGTATATTACTGTGCACTCGATCATGTGTGATCACACTCTGAATAAAATACTGACTATTGTGCTGATAGAGCTCGCTCTGATCATCAGAAGCACCACTGATCATTACAGGGGGTCATTAGTGTTAGGCACTACCTGATAGGTCATTAGTGTTAGGCCCCAAGTTTAAAGGGTCACTTTTTCTCTTTTCAGAAAGGAATGGCTGCTGTTTAGAATGAAGTCTTAAAATTAAACATTTAAACTAAACATATAAATATGAGACTCAGTTCTGTGTTTAATTTATCTTTAGTGAAACACATACAATTAATAATTTCATAAGTTTATTTTCACTGTTGGAAACTAGATCTACAGTAAAAACGTACTGCTATCAATACATAATATATGCCCAACCTCACACAATTACTAACAATCTGTAACTCTATAGGCACGTACACAAACCAGATGAAACATGTATTGTACTGTCCACAATTTGATTCCAGTCAATGTTATATAGTTAATAAATAGAAAAACAATCCAGGCATCTGCTTCTGACTGAAGCCAATCCTGATGTCATTTCCTATCTTACGCTTTTTTTTTCTCTCCTAGAAACTGCACTGTCATATCTAGCTTGCTTTGTAAACACATGTGAGCACAGCAAAGATCATATTTCAGCACCTTCTTCAGAGGGGTGAGGTGTATTTCCTTTCTCAATCTCCTGTCATGCTGAACTGACCTCAACCAATCAGTGAGGAGCCGGAATGTGGGAAGGGAGATTTAAATCTTCTCTCTCCCATGCAATGTATGAGAAAAGAGCCAGGCTGACTGAGATAAGATTCATTACAGCAATCACGTTTATTATTATATTGGAATACTTGCAATGCAGACTGCATGTGGACTACATAATAAACACAAAGCAGTGGGTAAATGGAATTTGTGGCTGACCATCCCACTTTGACACTACTGATAGTTTCACTGCTGCTAGTGCTACTCCCAGTGCTGAAGCTAAGATACTATCAGTGACTTTCCCTGAGAATTATCCATACGCTGAGGAAATGAAAACCTGTTTAGCATCTAAAAGATTATGCTGGAATAGTAGCAATCATACTCTTCAGATCTCTGACTTGTAGTTCTAATATGCAACACCCTACATAAGAACTGTGACTACACTATACAGAAAGCCCAGAAATGACCCTTTTTATTTATTTGTGGAAAAATGACATAAAGGAATAGAGGTTACAAGAACAACTTTTTAAAGTTCTGGCAGCAATGGTATTTACAGCCCTACTACATTGGAAGATAATGCAGACTGGACCAGTGCCATAGTTACAAGATTTACAAGGACTACAATGCAGATAACCCCACAAGATTAATGGTGAATCTACTATTGTTATCAGATTGTGACTTTGCTTTTTTTTTTGCTATTTTTTTTAGTTTGCTTTACACGCAAGAGTGTGCAATTATTTTTACTGCATCTCCAGCACTTGTACGCCTTATACTTATATTAAATTGATTGTGCACTGCTGTTTTCTCATCATTATTTAAATAAAACAAATAAAAGAAAATAGATTTTGCTGTTCACTCTAAGCCCCAATACACAAACACATTCTTAACATCTCCTAGCAACACACATATCAGGTTGAGTTTGGATAACAGTCAATCCTTCATGTGATTTAATGGGTGAGATGAGGGTTGTCAGTTTTATGAATTAAACATAGAATCATTCCTGCTGCCACACTGTGGTTATATATCAGAAGGGGACAACATCAGTAATGCACGTTAATTACATTATTGATCAATTGACTTGTATCCTTTAATGACCAGATCATTAGGTGGATTGGTAAAGGTATCCTTTGGTATCACTTATCAGTTCACACATGGAGCTCATCCTATCTTCCGAAGCAAGGGCTCCCTGCCTCCTCTCTGCTAGCCTTGTATTAGCGAGATCCAATGACAACAAAACAATGTCTACTTTTATACAGAAATCCAGTACACTTAGGCCTCTTTTAGATGGAAGACTGAACTGCGCACTTGCGGAGCAGTTCAGTCTCCCATCTGCCGCCGGCCAGTGCAATTCGGGAACAATTTAAATGAGCCGAAATGCAAAGTTGTAACAACACATGTGACATGCGGTGCTGTTACTTGGCGGCAGAGAACCGCAACATGTTGAGCCTTACGCCATGGAACGGCCGCCCGTGCAGCACCACTACCGAGCGCTACCATGCACCCGGCCAGTGCAGGAGAGCAGCTGGCAGGCGATAAACTCACCAAATGTCAGCTTGTCATGTGAAAGGGACCTTAGTGTGCCCATACATTACTTGATTTTGCAGGCTGATCAACCTTTTGGTTCAATAATTTTATCTGATCAGAGAAGAATCCAGACAAAATTGGTCAAAAGTATCCATTGGGAATGCTGGAAAATTTTGGTTGCAAGGGTTTAATTGAATGTACAACGGCATTCGATATCGTGGCCACTGACGGTCCCCTGGCTGGTGTCCCTCCAAGTGTATATGTGTCTCTTCCTGTGCCGATGTGCAGAATTGAAAGCTCAACTATCACGGCGTTGCAAATGCTGGCCACCTACTGTGTCACCTGTATCATATGACACTGGAGCAAGTAGCAATGTCACTACATGCAGCAGTGTCAAGTGGTACAGGTGGTACAGGTCCTCGTGGCTGCAGTAGTTGCCAGTAAAACACTTGTCATTGCTGCCTTTTAAACATGTATTTGTCTGGAAAAACTTTATAAAAACATCCCTGAAAAGTAAAGACAAACATTTTTTAGTACAACAAAGCTCCTCCTCCAAAGCCCCCTTTAAACCCTTAATCACCTATGTGGTTGGGTGGCCAGGATGAGTCACCAGTAGATGTGAGGTTCTTCTTTTTGAATACCACCAAACCACATGGTTTTAAACATCAGGAATCATTTTGCCCCAATGGTAAGGGACACTTCTTCTTTCTTTGTATCCCCCCCAGAAAGTAGCTGAGCTGAGGCAATAGAATGCGGGGGCTTTTGGTGTTATCTAGTCACTTAAAGAGATGATCAAGTAGCCACCTTTATCCAGGTAAAAAGATTAACAGAGTAATTTATGAACCCTTAGTAATTTATGATAAAGATTTCAAAAAATCCACACTGTAAAAAACAGTTTAATGAAATAAAACTCACACCTGATTTTAAAAATGTTTTAGTAAAACTCTGAAAAGTAATCTTTATTTTCTTCCAAAACTGTTATGTTCTGCTGCGTTCCCGTGTTCTTCCTCTGTAACATTCTTGCATCATTGAACCACATGTGTATTTCCTGCTGGGGCCTAATTGAATTTTTTGCCTAGGACTCCCATTGGTCCAAAAATCACAGCAGTTAATTTAATACGCTCAAGCAGTAAGTTCGCTGCAGGAAGCAAGCAAGAATGGTGGTTCTTCAATCAAGCAAGACTGTTTCAGAAGTAGAACAGAATAACACAGAAGAAGAAAAGTCAAAGTGGTTTGATTGTGATGCCACCCTGTTCTTTTTTTTACTTTTTTTTTTTGTATGCACACAGTTTAAAATGTATTTATTTTTAAAATAGAGGCAGTTCAATGCTCAGAAAGCAAGAGAAATTTAAATTACCAAGGAGGGAGTGTAGGGGAGGGAGTGTAAAGAGATAACAGAACAAGTCCAAGAACTGAGCCTTGTGTAACACTCACAGGGACAGTGGAAGACCAATAAAGTTAACAATAAAACTGATTTGGAATAAGGGATAGGACATATAGGAAGAGAGGGCAATGTCACCAATACCAACAGAGTGCAGAGTTTGGAGAAGAAGTTGGTGATCATGATCAGTAGTCTCAAAAGCAGGGGAAATATGAAAGAAAAATTTGAAAGAAAAGCTACCTTGTGACTTGGCTGTGCAAAGGTCATTGACCATCTTTGTGAGAGCAATTTCAGTTGAGATAGTGGGTCAAAAGCCAGTCTGAAGAGGGTTGAGTATTTAGTTGAAGTTGACCACATCTATACTACCTGGAAGAGGTTAAACTGGTCAATCATTAGCCAATCCAAATTGGATAAATCAGGTTTAAGGAAAAGATGCCAGTGGAGATGTAGTTGCTGAACAGTTTAACCAGTGCAGATTACCAAACCAGGGCAGAAAAGTAGGATTGGAGTAAGTGCGAGGGTACAATTTCCAGTGGATAGGTAGTGGAAAGAAACAACTAAACTAACTGAGATGAAGAAGGTGAAGGGAAAGGTGGATGAGATAGGTGGTTTGGCAGCGGTATGTTAAGATGAGGTAGTAAATATGATTCTGTTGATTTTTGGCAGTAGTAATAAGTTGATTATTTGATTCAGCTGACCAAAGCTGGATCCTCAACACATAATCTGGTGTATATTAACAAGGGTAAATAAGTCATTGGTATATTCTGTCATGAAAACATATTTTTTTCTGTTTTATCTTTTTATTTAATTGTATCTCTCTATTAAATTGTAACCAAAGTCAAACCTTCTTACAGACAAGCCTCTGCCAGAAACACGGAGACTCTACAGCGATACCTGTCATGTCTGCTTGCATCTTTGACCCATACAGTCCCTGGCTTACCAGCTGTGCATATAAAATACCCATCACATACTGTATATACAAGAAAAACATTTTGAGTTATAAAATAATTTTAACAGAGCTCTGAATGCTGATTTCCAATAATGTGTTTATTGCAATTCTGAAACATTCCGTCATTTCTAGTAAAGCTTTGGATATGTTACCTGTGTGTGGAAAGCTCAGAATTTAAATTACGTTTTTAGAAATCAATATGAAGCCTGTTTGAATTTGTATACATGTGATTTGTGGCCAAGAGATTTTCTAGATAAGTTAAATCAGTAGATGTAAAATAAATAAATAAATAAGCAGACGTGAAAACTAGTACCGGTATAAAGGATAGAGAAGCCTAGAGGATTTTGGCAAGCAACATAATTAAAAAATATACAACTACCTATAAAAAACAAAATAAACCTTATCATTAAATACTTAGATACACAAATCCAATGTTTATTTGTAGTATGTATATTTTTTGCAGATTGCTACAGATCAGCAGTGAGGAATAGTATTTACAGAGTCTGTCTGAGACTCTGACAGTTACCGTATATACCCGCATACAGGCTGAATTTTTGACCCCCAAAAAGGGGGTCAAAAGTTGGGGGGTCGGCTTGTATGCGAGTCTGGTGCTGGTGATGGTGGTCCGAGCCCCCCGCACTGTCACCCCCCCCCCCCCCCCCCCCGCGGCCGCCGCTACCGCTGCAATTACCTGCCCGGCGCCGCTTCTTCTATTCCCCTCCTGTCCGGCTCCGTAAATCACTGCAGCGCTCTTCACGGCGGCTGCAGTAGAGAGAGAGAGCGGTTCCCATAGCAACCGCCGCTACAGGAAGCCGCGCTCTTCGCTGCTTCCTGTCTGATCACAGCAGCCACCGTGAAGAGTGCTGCTGTCCTACGGAGCCAGAGAGGAGGGGAATAGAAGAAGCGGCGCCTGCTAAGGTAAAAGCAGCGGCGGCCGCGGGGGAGAGGGGAGGCGGGGGGGCACTGGGGCACTACCTAGCGCTACTGGGGCACTATACTAGCGATACTGGGGCACTATACTAGCGATACTGGGGCACTATACTAGCGATACTGGGGCACTATACTAGCTATACTGGGGCACTATACTAGCTATAATGGACACTATACTAGCTACACTGGGCACTATACTAGCTATAATAGGCACTATACTAGCTATAATGGGCACTATACTAGCTATACTGGGGCACTATACTAGCTACACTGGGCACTATACTAGCTATAATGGGCACTATACTAGCTATAATGGGCACTATACTAGCTATACTGGGGCACTATACTAGCTACACTGGGCACTATACTAGCTATAATGGACACTATACTAGCTATACTGGGGCACTATACTAGCTATACTGGGCACTATACTAGCTATACTGGGGCACTATACTAGCTGCACTGGGCACTATACTAGCTATAATGGGCACTATACTAGCTATAATGGGCACTATACTAGCTATACTGGGGCACTATACTAGCTACACTGGGCACTATACTAGCTACACTGGGCACTATACTAGCTATAATGGACACTAGATGGCGCCTGAGCGGGCGCCTCGGTCACATGGCTCCTGGCACTTCTGTTAGTTTTCGTTGTTTTCTATTAGTTTTGTTCGTCTTTTTGCTAGATTTTAGCTATCTACCTACTACAGGAGGGTACCTCCAGCAAGGGAAGGGTGTCGGGAGAGTCTCCACTCACCGGGAGTGCTAGATCCTGCGGCTACTCCTTCTGGCTCCCGCTACCACTCCGGTCCTGCTGCTCGGAGCCTGCTCCTAATGCTGCCACGCTGGTCCAGGCCTGAAGCTGATTCCGGCCGCCGCTATTAAGGCCCCCGGCTCCCGCCGACACTCTGGTCCCATTCCTGCAGCCGCCGCTGCTGCTAAAGACTCTGCTGCTCCGATCCAGCTCCTGATGCAGCCATGCCGGTCCAGGCCCGTAGCTGATCCTGGCCGCCGCCATTAGGCCCCCGACACTGCAGCCGCCGACTCTCCGGTCCCGCCGACACTGCAGCCGCAGACACTCTGGGCAGAGGCCGCCGCCACACTGGACTTTCCTGCAGCTGGATGGATCCCTTACGCCGATGCGTCCACCTCTGATCCCGACCGCCGCCGCTACCCTGTCTCTGGCCACAGCTACTCCACACACGGGTACCCAGTTGCCGCTGCGTCCCCTGCCGTGGCGGATCCTCCTACTGCTCCGCAACCCGATCCAGCGCGGACCCACATCGCCACCTGCACCGGCCCTCTGCCTCTGTCCCGCGCAGGATCCAGCCCCCCAGTGCCTAGCCACCAAGGCTCCTCCATCAGCTAAGGTGCCTCCACAGGCTTCCGCTCCGGGTTCCTCCATCAGCGTCGGAGCCCCCCACCGGTCTTCTTTCCTCCGGGCCATGATCCAGCCCCCCAGTGCCTAGCCACCAAGGACTGTTCGGCAAGCGGACCCAACACCCTCTCTGCCGCTGGACAATCCACAACTCCGCCGGGGTACCCCACCACTCCGCTGCTGGGCGAACATCACGTGGTTCCTATAGGCCACAGGCCCCCTATGCTGCACGCTCTCTCCTCCCACGTGTCTACTGGATCCTCCCGGCCTCCACCACTCTCTCCTCTCTGTCCTTCTGCTGGCCCCCACCGCTCCTGGGGGGGCCTTCCCACCACTGCTCCTTGCTCCTCATCGCAGGGCCCCAGCACGGCTGCACGATTCCAGGCCTCCACATCGTAAGCCACACCACAGCATTGAGGACCCAGCCCCCCACCATTGCCGCTGGTCCATGAACGAAGGACGCTCCTACCACAGGGTGAGAATCAACCACTGCCTCGTATATACCTGCTGATCTGGGGTACGGGGCGTAGGGGTGATTGTTGTTGATACTGGGGTTGAACTGTTGAACTGTGATACCGGGGTTGAACTGTGACGACTGGGGTTGAACTGTCCACTGGGGCTGAACTGGGTTCTGGGGTACACCCCCTGTGTTGTCTGGGGTGCATCCCTGTGCTGTGCTGATTGAACTGTGCATCCCTGTGCTGTGCTGATTGAACTGTGCATCTCCGAGCTATATGTGCTATATATCGCTGTATTGGTGCGAACTGCAATCGAGGGCATGCTCTCCATTCCATATCACATAGCCCACCTCCCCGAGACATGCCACACAGAACCACCCTGTCCAGAGAGGTGCTCCTAAGATGGGACCCCCTCGCCAAGGATCCCCCCCTCGACAGGGACCCCCCCACAGACTCTCCCTTGTGGAAGGCAGTCAGCGCTCACATCACCCATATGGTCAGGGAGACCAGATACTCCCAAAGTAGACGCCGCCATAGAGGGAGAAGGGCGGGAGCACAGGTGAGACTCAAGAGGAAGGGCCTACGCTCTCCCATCCCTGCCATCCTGCTAGGGAATGTCTGCTCACTCCCCAACAAGGTTGACGAACTGCTCCTACTACTTGGCAGCAAGCCCTCGTTAGGCGGCTGCACCCCGGTTCTCTGCTTCACCGAGACCTGGCTGAATGACGGTATTCCTGACAACTCCATTGGGGTGCCAGGCTATGACCTCCTCCGTGCAGACCGCGACCAGGCACTGTCTGGGAAGAGGAAAGGCGGAGGCATATGCTTCTACGTTAACTCCACCTGGTGCTCCAATACCACCACTCTCAGTATATTATGCTCCCCTGATGTGGAGTTTATAGCCATAAACTGCAGGCCTCAGTATTCCCCCAGGGAGTTCACCTCAATCGTATTCTTTGGAGTCTATATCCCTCCGGACGCAAACACAAAGAATGCCCTGAGTGCACTCAGCGACAGCATCATCAAGTGGGAAACTGCCTTCCCAGAGGCCCTTTTCATCATCCTGGGAGACTTTAATAGCGCAAACCTGCGTCAGGAGATGCCCCGCTTCAAGCAACACATATCCTGCCCCACCAGGAACAGCAACATCCTGGATCATTGTTACACAACCATCAAGAATGCGTACAAGGCCACCCAAGGTGCTGCACTGGGAAACTCAGACCACAACCTAATCCACCTGATTCCCACCTACAGAAGGCATCTGGAAACTACAAAGCCCGCTGTAAAGATCGTAAAAAGCTGGACAGCCGAGGCTAAGACGGAGCTACAGGCCTGTTTCGATTGCACTGACTGGGCGGCCCTAGAGGCACCCTCCCTGGAGGAATGGGCAGAGAACATCACCTCCTACATCAATTTTTGCGAGGAGATGTGCGTTCCTTCAAAGACCTTCAAGATCTTCCCAAATAGCAAGCCGTGGTTCAACAGCAAGCTGCGCCACCTCCGGAAAGCCAAGGAGGAGGCGCACAAGCACGGAACCCCAGACGAGTTCAGGGATGCAAGGAACGCTCTGAATCGTGAATTGCGGGTCGCGAAGAGGGCCTACTCTGACAAGCTGGGCCACTTCCTCCAGTCAAACAACCCACGTGAGGTGTGGAAAGGCCTCAGAGCAGCCACGAACTTCAAACCACCCCCCCAGCATGCGACCCCCAGCACCTCACTGGCCGAGGAACTAAACAAGTTTTACTGTCGATTTGAGCACCATCCCAAGCAGCCGGCTAACCCGGCACCCTTGGAAAAGCCCTCCCCGCAGGTCAAGGTTGACCTAGTGCAAATAGAAGTCCAGGAAGCAGATGTACTTCGCCATCTCCGCAGACTCAATGCCAGGAAAGCAGCAGGCCCAGACGGCGTGTCACCAACTTGCCTGAGAACCTGCGCGGACCAACTGGCCCCCACGCTCACCTCCCTTTTTAATAGGTCCCTGGCGGAAGGCAGTGTCCCCTCCTGTCTCAAAAGGGCCACAATCATACCGGTCCCAAAAAAGCCAGGCAACACAGAGCTCAACAACTTCAGACCTGTGGCCCTCACCCCCATAGTCATGAAGATCCTCGAACGTCTGGTCCTTGCCCACCTGAAGCGCCTCGCCAGCCCCCTTCTCGATCCACATCAGTTCGCATACAGGGCCAACAGATCCGTGGATGACGCCATCAACATCAGTCTGGCGTACATCACGGAACACCTTGAAAGACCAAACTCCTACGTTAGGATCCTGTTTTTGGACTTCAGCTCGGCATTCAATACAATCTGCCCAAATATATTGATCGACAACCTGGCACATCTTGGAGCCGGCACCACACTCTGTGCGTGGGTAAAGGACTTCCTCTCAAACAGGACACAACAGGTGAAGCTCGGCAACTGCTTCTCCACTGTGAGTACGACCAACACAGGTGCTCCGCAGGGGTGTGTTCTGTCACCTCTCCTGTTCTCATTGTACACCAACAACTGTACCTCCTCCGCGGACTCCGTAAAGGTCATCAAATTTGCGGACGATACCACTATCATTGGGCTCATAGGGGAGGCGGGGGAACACGATTATCGAAGCGAGACCGAGAGAATCGGCAGATGGTGCGAGGACAACAAGCTCGTCCTAAATGCAGCCAAAACAGTGGAATTGATCTTGGACTTCAGGAGACACTCCCCCACACAACAACCAATCTTCATCAACGAGATTGAAGTGTCCAGGGTCCCCAGCGTTAGGTTCCTGGGCACAACCCTAACGAGCGACCTAAGGTGGGCGCAGAACACCTCCAAAATCCAGAAGAAGGCTCAACAGAGACTATTCTTCTTGCGCCAATTGAAAAAATTTGGTATGCCTCAGAAGCTGCTGTCCAGCTTCTACACTGCCACTATTGAAGCTACCCTTTGCTCCGCCATTATCGTGTGGTATGCAAGAGCAACCGCTAGTGACAAGTACAAGCTTCAAAGAGTTATCAGCTCAGCGGAAAGGATCATCGGCTCTCCTCTGCCGCCGCTAGACCTCCTCTACACCACCAGAATGAAAACAAGGGCTAGCAGGATCTCCCAGGACCCATCCCACCCAGGCTGCTGCTTCTTTAAGCTCCTCCCATCGGGCCGACGCTACAGGACCACCCGCTCTAAGACTAACAGGCGTAGGGACACCTTTTTTCCCCAAGCAGCCCTCCTGCTGAACTCCTGCCTCTCGTCGGCAAGCCAGCCGCACAGGCCAACTTAGCCAATCAGCCCGGTCAAGGGCACACTGGAGCCAGGGCCTGTAAAGAACCCAGCTATTACCCTGGTGCTCTTCTTGGACTCTTTTCATTTAACTTACTTATCCAGGAGCAGCACAACATCCAAACACGGAAGATTTCTGCTTGAAGCAAACCGCATATTGTACTGCATAGACCGTCAAAAATGTGTAGGCACTGCCTGTCTCGATGGACTATTGCCTGTCTTGCTGTATTATCGTTATTTTCTGTCTCGCTTGTGTTTGTTATGCTTATGTTACTGTCTATTGTATGTTGCCATTGCCATGTGAACCACAACCAATTCCGGGTTCGACCTCGGTCACACTTGGCGAAATAAAAATGATTCTGAAATTCTGAAATTATTCTGAAATTCTGATTCTGACTATACTAGCTATACTGGGGCACTATACTAGCTATACTGGGCACTATACTAGCTATACTGGGGCACTATACTAGCTGTACTGGGGCACTATACTAGCTGTACTGGGGCACTATACTAGCTATACTGGGCACTATACTAGCTATACTGGGCACTATACTAGCTATACTGGGCACTATACTAGCGATACTGGGACACACTAGGGGAATAAGGCGGCCAGCATTTCCTACCCCCGGCTTATATGGGGGTCAATCATTTTTTACTGGTTTGTTAAGTAAAAGTGGGGGGGTCGGCTTACATGCGGGTCGGCTTATATGCGAGTATATACGGTATCCCTTCCCTATTAATAATTGAGAATTCGTTTTACTAAACCCAGTACAGTACTCATGATTAAAGGAAACCTGTAGGGGAAAAGTGCCCAGTTTGGATACTTACCTCGGGAGAGGCTCCCCCTTCCTCCTCCACCGCTCCATTCCAGCGCTGTCCCTGCACAGTAGAAATGGACCTGCTAGGGCTTTGGCAGAAAAAGCTGAGCTCATTCAGGTCATTGCTACTGTAGAGGCTTGAGCCGCCTGCTCAGTAGAATGGACCCAATTGGGCTTGGCTTTTTCCACTGAAGCCTATGGTACTGTGCAGGTGCAGTGCGGCTTAGCTTTGGGGATCTCAGTGCTGGAACGGCCTGGCGGAGGAGGACAGGGGAAGCCTATGAAGCACCCAGAGGCTTTCCTCTCCTGTGGTAAGCATCTAAATTTCTGCAGTGCAAACCTCACAGGTTTTCTTTAAAGAGCAACTGTTAGCCATCATATGCCCTCCACAAAAATACATATGTAAGTATATAAATTCTTGCTCTACTTACATAACAGATGTATTGCAATGCCCACGTTTTGGTTCTTTTTTTTAAAAATTTTCATTATTCTCCTGGCAGTGGCCATCTTGTGCCCTCCAGGTTAATGAATCCCCCCCCCCCCCCCCCCCCACACACACACACATTCCCCTCCTCCCCGCACTGATTATAAACACAGTGGGGAGGATAAATGCAGCAGGCACAGACTCACCTAATAATAGATCCAAGCGCTGCTGTTCCCATCTATTCTCTGCACTACCGCCGGCGGCAGTGCAGAGAGTATAGAAGGGAGCGGCAGCGCCTGAAACCATTATTAGGTGAGTCTGTGTGCACAGCATTTATCCTTCCCCAATATTTAGCGTGGGGAAGAGGGAGAATGCGGTGGGCGGCAGATGCGGCAGAGAGGGAGCGGACATGCCACTGGAGGAGGGGGGCTGAGGACAGCGACAGGAGATAGCCTCTGGCCCCCTCCTTGCTCTCTAACATTGTCTGCCACATCGAGAGTGAAGGGGAGACCAGGTGGCCAATCACAGAGCAGAGAGGTGAGTGACAGAGGCTTCAGCCAATCAGGCTGATACAGCATGCCATGTCACTTCTCTTTTGCGTCTGAGTACCAATATAGAGCCTGGGGGCACGGGGAGAGAAGACCTAATTGGAACAAAGTAAGATTTTAAAGTTATTTATATGCCTGGTTAGCATCCATTTTAACATTGTAACAGCCTGCAATAGAAAATTAATTTTGTATTTAATGCCTAACAGTTACTCTTTAACAGTTTAACCACCTTACCCCCCGCAGTACGGATATCTCCGTCCCTTTTTCCATCCTTGTAAAACCAAGGGATGGAGAAATCCATACCTCCCTCGCTACCGCCACTGTCTGCACTCCCGACGCTCGTGCACGCCGCTGCCCGCTCGCCTGGAGATCAATGAACGGGAAAATCCATTCCTGTTCGTTGATCTAAGCCCCCGCAATGATCTGCTGCTTCTATGAGAAACCGCGCAATCATTGTGATTTTCCCAGCCTCCTAGTGCTTCCTGTAAGCATCCTTCCGGAAGCTTACAGGTCCCATGAACAAAACTTCACTGTGGCCATCTTGTGGCCAAATAGTAAAACTACACCCTAAAGCATTTTACATATACAAATTCATTAGTTTTACACAAAAAATTAACTCCTTACCTCCCACACTACCCAATTGTTTTTTTTCTTGTAATTAAAAAAAAATACAATAAAAAAAAAACATAAATAGTTACCTTAGGGACTGAACTTTTTAAATATTTATGTCAAGAGGGTATAACACTGTTACTTTATAAACTATGGGCTTGTAATTAGGGATGGATGCAAAACTGAAAAAAATGCACCTTTATTTCCAAATAAAATATTGGCGGCAAACATTGTGATAGGGGCATAAATTAAACGGTTTTATAACCGAGACAAATGGGCAAATACATTTCATGGGTTTTAATTACAGTAGCATGCATTATTTAAAAACTATAATGGCCGAAAACTGAAAAATAATGATTTTTTTTCCCACATTTTTTTCCTATTTTCCCATTAAAACACATTTATAATAAAATAATTCTTGGCATAATGTCCCACCTAAAGAAAGCCTAATTGGTGGCGAAAAAAACAAAATATAGTTTTTTTCATTGCGATAAGTAATAATAAAGTTATAGACGAATGAATGGAAGGAGCGCTGAAAGGTGAAAATTGCTCTGGTCTTTCAGGGATAAAACCCCTCAGTGGTGAAGTGGTTAATTTTATAGATATGTTCATTTCAGCTGTTGGGCTATAATTTAGGTAAAAGCAGATGCGAACATACGGCCATGCAGGCCGTGCCGCCGCACGAGGGCCCCTGAAGTTCCGTTGCTTCAGGGGCCCATTAAGTATTGCTGTTTTTTTGTTTTTTTTTCTATTATTTTTTTTTCCTGGGGGGCCCCGACTCCTATCCTCCCCCCCTCACCTCGGGCTCCTCCTCATGCGGTAGGAGAGCCGAGCGGCAAATACAGGAAGGCTCCGGGGTTCCAGCATGCGCTAGAGGCTCAGCCGCTTGGTCTCCGCTGTCTCCTCTCCTCTGTATACTGCTTGCTACTAAACCAGGAAGTAGCGAGCAGTATACAGAGGAGAGGAGACAGCGGAGACCAAGCGGCTGAGCCTCTAGCTCCTGCTGGAACCCCGGAGACTTCCTGTATTTTCCGCTCTCCCGCCACGCATACCGGGAGGGCCCGGAGGGGGGCCCCCCTGAGGTGAGGGAGGGAGGATAGGAGTCGGGCCCCCCACCCGGATAGCTACCTACCCGGCTACATACCCACCCACCCGGCTACCTACCTACCCACTCACCCGGCTACCTTCCCACTCACCAGGCTACTTACCTAACCACCCACCCACCAGGCTACCTACCTACCCACCGACCAGGCTACCTACCCACTCACCAACCAGGCTACCTACCCACCTGGCTACCTACCCACCTGACTACCTACCCACCAGGCTACCTACCCACCCACCCACCAGGCTACCTACCTGCCCACCCACCAGGCTACCTACCCACCCGGCTACCTACACACCCACCTGGCTACCTCCCCACCTGGCTACCTACCAACCCACCAAGATACCTACCCACCTACCCACCCAGCTACCCAGCTACCCACCCGGCTACCTACCTACCCATCCACCCACCAGGCTACCTACCCACCCGGCTACCCACCCACCCACCAGGCTACCTACCTACCCACCCACCCACCAGGCTACCTACCTACCCAGGCTACCTACCTACCTACTCACCCGGCTACCTACTTACCCACCCACCCACCAGGCTACCTACCTACCCACCCACCAGGCTACCTACCTACCCACCAACCAGGCTACCTACCCACCTGGCTACCTACTCACCAGGCTACCAACCCACCCACCTACCAGGCTACCTACCTACCCACCCACCCACCAGGCTACCTACCCACCCACCCGGCTACCTACCCACCCGGCTACCTACCCACCCACCCGGCTACCTACCCACCTGGTTACCTACCCAGGAGGTCTGCTGCTGCAGGTGAGTAAATGTTTTTTTTTATTTATATTAGCAGGTGTATGTTCTGGGCAGGTCTGCCACATGATTGCATGTATTTTCTGGGCAAATCTGCTACATGATTGCATGTATTTTCTGGGCAGGTAGGCCACATGATTGCATGTATTTTCTGGGCAAATCTGCTACATGATTGCATGTATTTTCTGGGCAAATCTGCCGACATGATTGCACATATTTTCTGAGCAAATCTGCCGACATGATTGCATGTATTTTCTGGGCAAATCTGCTCACAATATGTGTATTTTCTTGAGAAAACCTGCACAATTATGTGAATTTTCTGGGGAAAGGGTCACTAAAACATGGGCCCACTGTCTTTGCGTTGCACTTTTCAAGAGAACCTGAGGTGAGAATAATATTGAGGCTGCCATATTTCTCTCCTTTTAAGCAATACCTGTTGCCTGGCTGCCGTGCTGGTCCTCTGCCTCTTATTCTTTCAACCATAGACCCTGAACAAGCATGCAGCAGGTCAGGGGTTTCTGACAATATTGTCAGAACTGAGAAGATTAGCTGCATGCTTGTTGCTGGTGTAATTCAGTTTATTACTGCAGCCAAATAGATCAGCAGGGCCGCCAGGCAACTAATATTGTTTAAAAGGAAATAAATATGGCAGCCTCCATATCACTCTCACCACGGGTTCACTTTAAATTAGAGTTAGCGCCGCCCTCATCACGCGTCGCAGGTTGTATCCACACCCATTAGGTTATAGCCACACCCATTTTTTTGCAGCAGGTCATAGGGGCACACAATTGCAATTTTGCACAGGGGCCCACTGCTGGCTGTGTCCGCCACTGGGTAAAAGGCCACATAGGTTAGGGCCTATGGCAGTACAGCCTGTGAAAGATGTCACAACTCAGTTTAGTTAGCATAAAGCTAACAAAACAAAAGATTTTACTGCCTGCCCAGGGAAATTGTGTTAGCTCCAGCTTTGAGGGTCCTGTGTCTGCCGGCTTCTGACATGTAGCCTTTTCTTGCAGAAAAGTTCTTTCCGTGGTAATTTCTCTATCTCGGATAGAGAAAGTGATATGGCACTTGCTTTGCAAAGGGGTGGAGACACATGCCAGTAGCCGGTGGACACAGGACTCTGGGAATGATTCAGGGGAAAAAAAGGATCTGGCAGGTAGTTACAACTTTATATTAGAAGAAAATCGATTGCATGTGATATTTATACTGAACTTGCTCTTTAAGTACCAATCTCAATAATATCAACCACAGAGAACTTAACTACATGTTAGGAAGCATAACAATATAGACACAGCCAACTTATAAAGATATTAGAGGAAAATCTGTAAAGGGAAAGCAAAGGTTCATCCAAACAGATAACTACTATAAGAAGTGCAATGTCAGCAACAAAAGTACTGATACTGAGGGACCTACTGAAATACAGAATTACAGGATGGAGGAGAATAAATAAGGTGCTTTTTGACCTGCAAAAGTGGGTGTAACCCATGAAACGCATTGTCCAGCAGTGCAAATTGTAAATTATATCAATGGCTGTAGTGTGAAGCACAGGTATGCAGAAGAGGACGGGTGCCTCGACAAGTAGGGTGTTGGAGGACAGAGAGCATAGTTTGGCAGGGAAGTGGTCCTCGTTTTCTTAGAATACTGATTGCAGTCATGCAATCAGCACTACAGGGTCAGGACAGTGGTCCTACAACAAACACCCCCTCCCCTAGTGATGAGTGTAATGACCTAAATTTTGCCTAATTCGTGAAATTACAATTACGGCTGTAATCGTAAATTCGTAATTTCACAAAATTATGCAACTATTTAGTATTTACGCAATCGTAAATCCAATCATTTTCGTAATTACGTTTGTTTACCGCAACGGAAACTAATCAGAATTTCGTGTTTATTGCGGAAAGTCGGCCGTTCTCGAAATTCCAGTCCAGAGCCTCCTGATACATTTAAAGTGACAGCATGTGCAGGGACCTTTGCATTATCAGATATTGCAAGGCCCAAAACCAAGTGTCTCAGCATGACTGCTAAGTGCACCTTGACAAAGAGCACCTGTCTTAGAAGTGGCTGCAGGTAGAGCCTCCTGATACATTTAAAGCGAAAGCACGTGCAGGGACCTTTGCATTATCAGATATTGCAAGGCCCAAAACCAAGTGTCTCAGCATGACTGCTAAGTGCACCTTGACAAAGAGCACCTGTCTTAGAAGTGGCTGCAGGTAGAGACTCCTGATACATTTAAAGTGACAGCATATGCAGGGGCCTTCCCATTATCAGTAATTGCAATCAGTAATTGCAATCAATGAGTGACTTTCCCGAGTTTAGAAATTACTTAAATTTGCATAATTACTATTAGAAATGAAATTACATCCATTTTCGTAATTAAAATTACTTTGATTCAATAGAAAACATGAAATTATGAAATTTCACGTTAAACGCGAATTCGCAGCAAGATGTGAAATTACACTTACGGAATTCCAAATTACAGTTTGTATGTCAATTATGAAATTACGAATTTCGTAACGGCAAAATTTGCGTCCGTAATTACAGAAACGCTAACTTACGCAAATTATGCAAACACCGTAAATATGTATTTTTATTGGTACAAACATCCTGTAAATGTATTTGAAAAAAAAATGTAGAAAAAAAAAAACACACGGACACACAATAATACACACCTGTCACCTGTTCGTGATTTCTTAGAATCTCCATTGGAAAATAATACAGACAAAAAAAACATTTTTTGTAAAATGTATAGATGTGTTCAACAGAAATATATCTAATATACCTAGAGCCGCGTACATTTAAAAGCGCCGCCAATTGAAATGGGCGCAGTTATCGTGTTAGTTAATTATCGGTAGAAGATACAATAATTACATTTTGCGGCAAGGGTAATTTGGGGCAGTGTGCCGCTATTATTTACTGTGGCTATACCTTCTGGTATACCTGCCCCTTATAGCAGCTTTTCCTCTGGTAATTTGAAATAAATATAGCGGCTATTCTGCCGGTAATTGCTTATAGCTGGGTGGTTATTAATGCAAGTGCCATAGTGATTAATGTTGCGCAGGCAGGGTAATTTGGGTGCAGTCTGCGGCTATTCCTTGGCTATTATTGTGGCTTCACCTTAGTGCAGGCAGGGATAATTTTGGCACAGTGAGCGCATACAAGAACCAACCGGCTAATTTGCAGTTGTGGATTTTAGCAATAGTACTGTACTCGCGCTTGTCTGAGGCACAGCTTATCTTTAATACAATAAAGTCTATTTGTTCTTTTGGGTTTTTCAAGTACATTATGCTCTATTTTGCTTGTAATGTATACTGTTTCAACCTAAGTACCTATGGATGAACAGTATTAATTGTTATATGAAGTGCAGATTACGACTATTAAATGACTGACAAGTTACAAGTTCTGCTTGGCGGCAGTGGATACAGTCTCAGGAATGCGAAATTAGGTGCCAGCAGGTGCCAATAGCTCTGTCCATTGTCAGTGTGACGATTCTCTGGAGAATTATAGCAGGCAGCATTATGCTACAAAATCTACAATCGTTATTTGTGCCATCTGTAAGCCCTATGCTGTAGCTGGGTACAATGTGTTGGTACCCACAATCAGATCTAAGAATTAAGTTAGCTGAAATAAGTGTTTATTTAACGACCAGTGCTTTTACATGTATGCCCACAGACTGACACCAGATACAGCATCAGCTGCAGCGACTCTTCTATTGCCGCTCCACACAGGCAGATTCCCTATAACATAAGCTGTATAGATGTTTTTTCTATTGCCATAGGCAGACTCAGGGAACACAAATAGCTGTAGTGGGTTTCCTATTTCTGCACCCCACAGTCAGACACCAGGGCAATATTATATGTAGCAGCTTTTGTATTGCTGTTCCCTACAAGCAGATGCCAGCGATACCATCAGCGCTGTAGCCAGTATTCTATTGCCTCTCCCCATAGGCAGACACCGTGGACTCTATTAGCTGTAGTACTAGCTTTTCTATTGCCGCTACCCACAGGGAGATGCCATTGGCACTATCAATTAACATGCAACTTATATGATTAATTATAACTATAACTTATTTATATATAAGTGTCAGCCGGTTGGGAGCAGAAAAAGCCGCTAAAACTAATAGTGTCACTGATGTTTGCCTGTAAGGA